>NC_081555.1:104474841-104760677 GCF_963082655.1 Stomoxys calcitrans | reverse complement strand
TCAAAATGGGTGTATTGAAAAAATTCAGAATTTCATCGAAAATCCCTAAAAAATCGAAATTTCACTTGGAAAACTTAAAATGCCTGTATCTTCTAAACTATGCGTCCTAGAGGGAAATGGGCCTTAATTCGTGACACCATCAAAAAATTCAGAATTACATCGAAAATCCATTAAAAATCGAAATTTCACTTGGAAAACTCAAAATGGCTGTATTGAAAAATTCAGAGTTTTATCGAAAATCCCTAAAAAGTCAAAATTTCACTTGGAAAACTTAAAATATCTGTATCTCATAAACTATGCGTCCTAGAGGGAAATGGGCCTAAATTCGTGACTCCGAAAATCCATTAAAAATCTAAATTTCACTTGAAAAGTTCAGAATTTCATCGAAAATCCTAAAAAAATCGAAATTTCACTTGGAAAACTTAAAATGCCTGTATCTTCTTAACTTTAAATGGCTGTATCTCCTAAACTATGCACCCTAGAGCGAAATGGACTTTAATTCATAAAAAATTCAGAATTTCATCGAAAATCCCTTAAAAGTCGAAATTTCCCTTGGAAAACTTAAAATGGCTGTATCTCCTAAACTATGCGTCGTAGAGGGAAATGGGCCTTAATTCGTGACTCCATTGAAAAATTCAGAATATCATCGAAAATCCATTAAAAATCAAAATTTCACTTTGAAAACTTAAAATGGCTGTATCTCCTAAACTATGCGTCCTAGAGGGAAATGGGCCTTAATTCGTGACTTTATTAAAAAGTTCAGAATTTCATCGAAAATCCATTAAAAATCGAAATTTCACTTGGAAACCTAAAAATGGCTGTATCTCCTAAACTATGGGTCCTAGAGGGAAATGGGCCTTAATTCATAACTCTATCGAAAAATTCAGAATTTCATCAAAAATCCCCAAAAAATCGAAATTTCTCTTGGAAAACTTTAAATGGCTGTATCTCCTAAACTATGGGTCCTAGAGGGAAATGGGCCTTAATTCATAACTCTATCGAAAAATTCAGAATTTCATCAAAAATCCCCAAAAAATCGAAATTTCTCTTGGAAAACTTTAAATGGCTGTATCCCCTAAACTATGCGTCGTAGAGGGAAATGGGCCTTAAATCGTGACTCCATTGAAAAATTCAGAATTTCATCGAAAATCCCTTAAAAGTCGAAATTTCCCTTGGAAAACTTAAAATGGCTGTGTCTCCTAAACTATGCGTCGTAGAGGGAAATGGGCCTTAATTCGTGACTCCATTGAAAAATTCAGAATATCATCGAAAATCCATTAAAAATCAAAATTTCACTTTGAAAACTTAAAATGGCTGTATCTCCTAAACTATGCGTCCTAGAGGGAAATGGGCCTTAATTCGTGACTCCATTGAAAAATTCAGAATTTCATCGAAAATCCCTTAAAAATCGAAATTTCACTTGGAAAACTTAAAATGGCTGTATCTCCTAAACTATGCGTCCTAGAGGGAAATGGGCCTTAAATCGTGACCATAGGATGTGGGTATACTAATTTCGTCATTCTGTTTGTAATACCTCGACATATGCGTCTAAGACCTCATAAAGTATATATATTTTTGATTGTCATGTTATTTTAAGTCGATCTAGCCATGTTCGTCCGTCTGTCCTTCCGTGCATCCGTCCGTCCGTCTGTCTGTCGAAAGCACGCTAACTTTCGAAGGTGTAAGGCTAGCCGCTTAAAATTTTTCTCAAATACTTTTTATTAGTGTAGGTCGGTTGGTATTGTAAATGGGCCAAGTCGGTCCATGTTTTGATATAGCTGCCATATAAACCGATCTTGGGTCTTGACTTCTTGAACCTCTAGAGGGCGCAATTCTTATCCGATTTGGCTGAAATTTTGCATGAGGTGTTTTGTTATGACTTCCAACAACTGTATTGAGAATGGTTCAAATCGGTCCATAACCTGATATAGCAGCCATTTAAACCGATCTTGGGTCTTGACTTCTTGAGCCTCTACAGGAAGGAATTCCTATCCGATTTGGCTCAAATTTTGCATGAGGTGTTTTGTTATGACTTCCAACAACAGTGCCAAGTATGGCGGAAATCAGTACATAAACTGATATAGCTGCCATATAAACCGATATGGGATCTTGACTTCTTGAGCTTCAACAGGTCGCAATACTCATCCGATTTGGCAGAAATTTTGAGCAACGGCTTCTCTTATGACCTTCAACATACGTGTCTAATATGGTCTGAATCGATCAATAGATTGATACAGCTCCAATATAAACCTAACTCCCGATTTTGCTTCTTGAGCCCCTACAAGGCGCAATTCTTATCCAAATGAACTGAAATATTACACAATGACTTCTACAATGTTCGGCATTCATTTATGGTCCTATCGGACCATAACTTGATGTAGCTCTAATAGCATAACAGTTCTTATTCAATATTCGTTGTTTGCCTAGAAAGAGATGTCGTGAAAAGATCTCGACAAATGCGATCCATGGTGGAGGAGGGTTTATAGGATTCGGCCCGTTCAAACTTAGCACGCTCTTAATTGTTTTTAAACCTTTTATAAACAGATTTTATTTTTAACATGTTACGTCTAAAGTATAGATTTTCTCGAACTTAAAAATCTTAATTTTCAGTTAAGATTTATTTAAGTGTCGAATTTTTTGAGTTTTCATTTTAGGAAAATTTTTTAGCTTTAACTGTTTGAATAAATTTTTATTTAGTTTTTAAGCCATTTATAGATAGATTTTTTTCTTAACATTTTACATATAAAGTGCAGATGGTGTTTTATTTATAAATAATCCTACTTTTGTACTCTTTTCATTCCAAAATCTCTGCCACTTCATATTTGCTTTGCTTTAATTTTGAATAAAACTCATTATTTGTTTTGTCCACAATATCTGCAAGATTCGAGTTGACTTCAGTTAATTTTTCAACGGCTTCATCAGCTAGATTAACCTGCTTCTGCTGTAATTTCAAATGTAGCTCGAGTATGGATTCGCCAATATCAGCCCATATCACTCGAAGATGGGGTTTACTCAAGAAAACAGCTTTTAAAGATTTCTCAAAACTTTTCAAATTTTCTTCTGTGAATTTTGAATATTCATCAATTTGTTGCTCTGAAACATTTCCAGCAGCCACAATGGATTTTTTCACTTTGGACTGAGTGATCTCAAACTGCGATATAATTTCAGAATTTTTGTGATTTATGGCATCTCGTTTATGACTAAAATTATCATCACTTTTGTTGATAAGATAATGCTCTTCACATATGAAACCATATCTTTGTTCACATTGGGCATCATCCCATTTGTATTCATTGGTTATGAGTTGTACACAGTGTTCCTTTGACGCTGCATTGTTGGGACTGTTGGGAGCCCAGGAACCGTAGATGAGTTGTTGCCCGGTAGCTGCTGAACTCATCGTGATGGCCAATCCACATTTGACGAGCGTTACCTGGAAATGGTGTTGCATTGAGCATTAATTAGTAATTTCAGGGTAAATAAACAAATAAAGAAACAAGATTGTGCATGTATTAGGGTGGAACGGGAAATCCAAGATATAATAAAACAAGTAAAAGCGTGCTAATTCGGCCGGGCCGAATTTTATATACCCTCCACCATAGATCGCATTTGTCGAGCTCTTGCCACGATATCTCTATTTAGGCAAACAAATGATATAAGAAAATAATTGCTATGTTATTGGAACAATATCAAGTTATGGTTCCTTTCGCACCATAATTGAACTGAATATTGCAGACCATAGTAGAAGTCATAATGTAAAATTTCAGCCAAGTCTAGTAAGAATTGCACACTTTGGGGACTGAAGAAAGAAAATAGGGAGATCGGTTTATAGGGGAGCTGTATTAGGCTATAAACCGATTCGGATATCATAACAAAACAGGTCGTGCAAAATTTCTTTCCAATCGGATAAGAATTGCGTCCTCTAGTGGCTCAAGAATTCAAGACCCCACATCAGTTTGTATGGCAGCTATATCAGGTTATGGACCTATTTGAACTATTCTTAAAACAGTTGTTGGAAGTCATAACAAAACACGTCGTGCAAAATTTCAGCCAAATCGGATAGGAATTGCGCACTCTAGAGACTCAAGAAGTCAAGACCCCTGATCGGTTTATATGGTAGATATATCAGGTTATTGACCGATTTAAGCCATTCTTACTACAGTTGTTGGAAGTCATAACAAAACATGTCATGCAATATTTCAGCCAAATCGGACGAGAATTGCGCCCTCTAGAGGCTCAAGAAGTCAAGACCCCAGATCGGTTTATATGGTATGACCGATTTGAACCATACTTGGCACAGTTACTGGATATCATAACAAAAAACGTCGTGCAAAACTTCTTTCCAATCGGAGAAGAATTGCGCCCTCTAGAGGCTCAAGAAGTCAAGACCCCAGATCAGTTTATATGGCACCTATATCAGGTTATGAACGGATTTGAACCATTCTTACTACAATTTTTGGAAGTCATAACAAAACATGTCATGCAATATTTCAGCAAAATCGGACGAGAATTGCGCCCTCTTGACGCTCAAGAAGTCAAGATCTCATATCGGTTTATATGGTAGCTATATCAGGTTATGGACCGATTTGAACCATTCTTAATACAGTTGTTGGAAGTCATAAAAAACACGTGAAGCAATATTTCAATCAAATCGGACGAGAATTGCGTCCTCTACAGGCTCAAGAAGTCAAGACCCCAGATCGGTTAATATGGCAGCTGTATCAGGTTATGAACCGATTCTTAGCACAGTTGTTGAAAGTCATAACAAAACACCTCATGCAAAATTTCAGCCAAATCGGACAAGAATTGCGCCCTCTAGAGGCTCAAGAAGTCAAGACACCAGATCGGTTTATATGGCAGCTATATCAAGACGTGGACCGATATAGCCCATTTACAATCCCAACCGACCTACACTAATAGGAATTATTTGAGCTAAATTTCAAGCAGATAGCTTTACTATTTCGAATGTAAGAGTGCTTTTGACAGACAGACGGACGGACAGACGGACGGACAGACGGACGGACAGGCGGACGGACATGACTAGTTCGACTTAAAATGTTAAGACGATAAAGAATTTATTTACTTTATGGGGTCTTAGACGAATATTACGAGGAGTTACAAACAGAATGACGAAATTAGTATATCCTCATCCTGTGATGGAGGGTATAATAAATGCAGAACATGTATAGCATATTGCACTTGTTATACAACCTACGTAACACCGAAATATTAAATCCAGTAAGGAAGGGCAAAAGTCGGGCGGTGCCGACTGTATAATACCCTACACCTACCCTATAAGTACAATGTGGGAGCTATATCCAATTCTGAACCATTTTTGATGGACCTCGGCGAACAAAAATATGTTCAAACTGTAATAACTACGGTTGACAAATGACAACATTATTGCAAATTACCCAAAATCTGATGAACATATATATGGGAGCTATAACTAATACTGAACCGAAATGAAATTAACCAGTAATGTCGAGAGTCATTAGAAAATTCTTCCTGCTAAATTTCGCGAGAATCGGGTAACAAATGACAATTTTATTGCATTATTACTGCAAATTGGACGAACATGTATATGGGAGCTATATCCAAATCTGAACCGATTTTTATGAATATCACCTGTAATGTCGGGAGTCATAAGAAAATCGTTCCTGCCAAATTTCGAGAAAATCGGTTAACAAATTAATATTTTATTGCAGTATTATTGCAAATCCGGCGAACATATATATGGGAGCTATATCCAAATCTGAACCGATTTTTTCCAATTTCAATACACTTCGTCTGTAGGCCGAAAGACACGTCCATACCAAATTTCGAGAAAATTGGTTAACAAATGACCATTTTACTGCAAATCGGACGAACATATATATGGGAGCTATATCCAAATCTGAACCGATATTTTCCAATTTCAATAAGCTTAGCCTCTAGACCGAAAGACACGCCCATACCAAATTTCGGGAGCCCATACCAAATATGGGAGCTATATCCAAATCCGAAACAATTTACATGAAATTTCCCTGTAATGTTGAGAGTCATTAGAAAATCCATCCTGCTAAATTTCGCGAGAATCGGGTAACAAATGACCATTTTATTGCATTATTACTGCAAATCGGACGAACATATATATGCGAGCTATATCCAAATCCGAACCGATTTTTTCCAATTTCAATAGGCTTCGTCTCTAGGCCGAAAGACACGCCCATAACAAATTTGAAGACGATCGGGTGAAATTTGCGACCTGTAGTTTGTACACAAATTAACATGGACAGATGGACAGACATACAGACAGGCAGACGGACATAGCTAAATCGAATCAGAAAGTGATTCTGAGTCGATCGGTACACTTATCAATGGGTCTATCTCTCTTCCTTTTGGGTGTTACAAACTAATCCACTAAGTTATAATACCCTGTACCACAGTAGTGGTGTTAGGTATAAAAATAACTAAAATGCCTTAAAAAGAAGGCCCCTTATCATTGGGCCATTGATAAGAAGTTTGCCCCTGCTCCTTTGTGGAATATTCATGGGCAAAATTTGCTTGAGTTGAACGAACTTGAACCAAAAGACTCGATTCCACAGCTTTCAATAATTATCACCACTAGTATTTACCTAATACAGACTTTAAAAGAGCAACCAAGGCGCTGTCTTTTTCTGCATTATCAATCACAATTAGCTGCATTTGTCTTCTTGCACATTGATCGAAGGCTTCCAGCCAATTATACTAAAAATTAAGACAACAAATTTAGTTATGCCTATGATTTACTTCAAATCAATTACGCCAGCTTACCTTATCATCATTCTCTATGAGATAACGTCGACCATCTCTGTCCGTATAATTTTGAGGTGTTGACGAAGCAACATTCAAAAAAATTACAAGCAAGAGTAATTTTTTAATTTCAGCCATTTGGAGTAAAGATGTCTTCATTTTGATAGGCTTAAATTGATAATGATAAAATACAATGATGCGCTTGAGAATTTATAAGGCCCTGAATTCTTACCCAGCACGAGTTAAAAATTGTAAATTGAGTTTTTATGACATTTCCCAATTTCTTGGGAAATGGATTTTTATGAGTTCGTAAATCTTTTTAAATAACTGAATTTATATTTTTGTTTGAAAATGAATTATATTTTATTTCCAATTAAAATAAAAATTACCATACAATAAGTCCTTCAACAAACATTGAATAAATTTCGCAAACTCATAAATTTTTAAAAATTTTGGGTATCAACCGTTAATGGCGTTGGGAATGGCGTCACTACAACACCAAACGGTAACGAACTATGCTATGGCTGCCATAACATGAGGCATTAATTTGGCTGTGGATTTGTGGTTAGTCGGTGACTGCAACACCTTGTCTCCAGCTTTACTCAGGTGGATGAGAGGCTACCCACAATCCGCATAAAAGACAAATTCTTCAACATCAGCCTTATTTGTGCCCATGCCCCGACAGAAGACAAGGACAAGCAGACCAAGGACATTTTCTACGAGCGCCTAGAGAGAGAATATGACCGCTGCCCCGCCCATGATATTAAAATCGTTCTGGGAGATTTTAATGCCAAGATGGGAAAGGAAGACATTTTTTGGTCCAACAGTCGGAAAGTGTGCCCTCCACGAGATAACGCCCAGTAATGGGTTGAGGCTGATAGATTTCGCCGCGGCAAAAAACATGGTAGTTAGTAGCGCCAAATTTCAACATAAAAATATTCAACCGATCAAAACACGAGGAACCATATTGATCACGTTGTGATAGATAGAAGTCGTATTCCAATCTCTGACGCAAAATTTCGAAATGCCTTTCACCATTTCATTCGTCCCTGCTTGTTTGTACCACAGTGCTGGTCTTCTGTCATTATGACCTAGCCAACGCAACCGTTGTATTTTCATACGATTTACTGTCCTAACGCCACACAGTGGGAGAAAATCGAAAAAAAAACTAGTAAACAAGCAAAAGCGTGTAAAATTTGGCCGGGCCGAATCTCATATACCCTCCACCAGGGATCGCATTTGTCGAGTTCTTTTTCCGGTATCTCTTTTTAGTAAAACAAAGGATAAAGGAAACCAAGTAAAAGCGTGCTAAGTTCGGCCGGTCGAATCTTATATACCCTCCACTATGGATCGCATTTGTAAAGTTTTTTGAATGACTTTTTCGAGTAGAAAAACATCAGTCAAAGAAAAACACCAACTCCAAAATTTTAGGCAAATCTAGTCATAATTGCTCCCTCCAGAGGCTCAAAAAGTCAAACTGGGAGATCGGTTTATATTGCAGTTATATCAGGTTATATAACGATTAAAACCATACTTAGAACAGTTCTTGGAAGTCATACCAAAACGAAGTATGCAAAATTTCAACCATATTGGATAAGAATTTCGCCCTCTAGAGCCTAATCGGGAGATTGGTTTATATGGCGGCTATATCAGGATTCGGACCGATTAAGACCACGCTTAACACAGTTATTGGAAGTCAAAGTAAAACACTTCATGCAAAATTTCGGGCAAATCGGATAAGAATTGCGCCCTTTAGAAGCTCTAGAAATCAAGACCCAAGATCGGTTTAAATGGATGTTATGATATCAGGTTATGAACCGATTTTAACTATACTTAGCAGAGTTTTTGGAAGTCATAACGAAACACGTCATGCAAAAGTTCAGCCAAATCGGATAGGAATTGCACCCTCTAGAGGCTCAATAAGTCTATTCGGAAGATCGGTTTATATGGCGGCTACAGGATATGGACTAAATAAGTTTATACTTAACACAAATGTTGGGATTCATATCAAAACACCTCATGCGAAATTTCAGCCAAATTGGATAAGAATTGCGCCCTCTAGCAGCTCTAGATGTTAAGACCCAAGGTCGGTTTATATGGCAGCTATATCAGGTTATGAACCGATTTAGAACATACCTGATACAGTTGTTGTACGTGATACCAAAATACCACTTGCAAAACTTCAGCCAAATCGGATAAGAATTGCGCCCTCTAAAAGCTCAAGAAGTCAAGACAAAAGATCGGTTTATATGGCAGCTATATCAAAACATGGACCGATTTGGCTCATTTACAATCCCAACCAACCTACACTAATAGATAGAATTTGTGCAAAATTTCAAGCCCCTAGCTGTACTATTGTACAATACTTCGAAAGTTAGCGTGCTTTCGACAGACGGACGGACGGACAGACGTACGGACATGGCTAGATCGACTTAAAATGTCATGACGATCAAAAATATATATATACTTTATGGGGTCTTAGACGCTTATTTCGAGGTGTTACAAACGGAGTGATGAAATTAGTACACCCCCCATCCTATGGTGGAGGGTATAAAGGGAGGGTATGCTATTGGAGCTATATCAAGTTATGGTCCAATTCGGACGATAATTGAACTGAATGTTGGAGACCATAGTAGAAGCCATTGAGGGCCTCAGAAAGTAAAATAGGGAGATCGGTTTATAGGGGAGCTGTATCAGACTATAGACCGATTCAGACCATTTTTGACACGTATGTTGAAGGTCATGGGAAAATCCGTTGTACACAATTTCAGCCAAATCGTATAATGATTGCGCTCTCTAAAGGCTCAAGATGTCAAGATTGCAGATCGGTTTATATGGCAGCCACATCAGGTTATCGAATGATTTGAACCATTTCTAGTACAGTTGTTGGAAGTCGCAACAAAACATGTCATGCAAAATTTCAGCTAAATCGGATAGGGATTGCGCCCTCTAGAGGTGAAGATCCCAGATCGGTTTATATGGCAGCTAGATCAGGTTATGGACCGATTTGAACCATATTAAGTATATTTGTTGAAAGTTATAAAAAAAACGTCATGCTAAATTTCAGCCAAATCAGATAATAATTGCGCCCTCTAGAGGCCTAAGATGTCCATTCGGTTTATATGGAAGCTATATCAGGTTATAAACCGATTTAAACCATACTTGGCACAGTTGTTGGAAGTCATAAAGAAACACGTCGTACCAAATTTCAACCAAATTGGATAAGAATTGCGCCCTCTAGTGGCCCAAGTAGTCAAGTTTCAAGATCGGTTTATATGGAAGATTTGAGCCTTACTTAGCGCAGTTTTTGGAAATCATAACAAAACACATCATGCAAAATTTCAGCCAAAACGGATAAGAATTGCGTTCTCTAGTGACTCAAGAAGTCAAGAACCCAGAAACTTGGACCGTTATAGCCCATTTACATCCCAACCGACCTACCCTAATAAGAAGTATTTGTGCTAAATTTCAAGCAGATAGCTTTACTTCTTCGAAAGTTAGCGTGTTTTCGACAGACAGACGGACGGAAAGACAGACGGACATGGCTAGATCGACCTAAAATGTCATGACGATCAAGAATATATATACTTTATGGGGTCTTAGACGAATGTTTCGAGGAGTTACAAATAGAATGACGAACTTAGTATACTCCCATCCTATGGTGGAGTGTATAAAGACATAAACCCAAATGGGGGATCTGGTCTTTGGAATTTGAGAACTCGACAGGTTTTTTTTTTAAATTTTTAATAAAAAATGTCTATTTTGAAGTATATATATCACAAATTTAAGTCGACATATCTTGTTTTAATTTCACTTACAACGCATCTACAATATGTCCTCTTTACAAGCAAAGAAGAACAAAGTAAGGTATTTAAGTAAGTTTTTTCAAATAAGACAAATCCACGAAAATACTTTGTTTTGAACAAAAACAAAAATGCAAAAAAACACTTTGTTAAATTTTTTTTTTGACTTCCAAACTGTTTAACTTTTAACTGAATTATCAGATATGAACACTTTTTGCCACCATGGTGCAGTTCAGTGTCATAGGCATGTCCGCCTAGGACATGCCTATGACGTTCAGTGTCATAGGCATGTCCGCCTATGACACTGAACGTCTGTGTTCGAATCCTGGCGAGAACATCAGAAAAATGTTCAGCGGTGGTTATCTCTTCATAATGCTGGCGACATTTGTGAAGAACTATGCCATGCATAGAAGCCATGTAAAGACTTCGTCCCAAAGAGGTGTCGTTCGGACTCGGCTATAAAAAGGAGGTCCCTTATGATTGAGCTTAAGCTCTAATCGAAAAGCACTCATTGATATGTGAGAAGTTTGCCCCAGTTCCTAAGTGGAATATTCATGGACAAATTTCCATTTGATATTGTCAGCTCATTGAGGCCTTCATCCTTCAAGTATTTCAACCCAATTCAAAACCTGTCATATATCAAATCTTTTAACCAAATTTAAAATAAGAATTTATCGTAATCCTTTAGTTCTAGCCACATTTTGTTATCAATATTGCAGCATATTTCTTACCACCTCCTTTCTCCCTCTACACATCGTAAATATTAATTTCTTCCCAACTTGTGTTTGCGCTTTGCTTCAAATAAATAATGGCCTCGATTTATGATGCTATTAAAATTAGATGTATTATTTGTTTTGACGTCTAAGCAAAACCTCCACAAAACTCAAACCCATAATGAGATCCAATGAATATGCGCATGATTTGGTGCGGGGCCGCACTTGCTTGCTAATGTTACAGCGATGAGTATTGCTTCAGTTCATATTTCATAATGCCAAATTCCAATGTGTTGTAGTAGCTAAACGTTTGCGCCTAACACAAACTCAATTGTAATTATATACGAACGCCCACCTATACATACATATAGACAGTAATGTCCTTAAATTAACCCAAAAGGTCTATAAAAGTGTCAGTAAAATACATCTTCATTGATTAATCACCAGTTTCAGTGATACGAGATGAAACAGTATCTGTTGCCATAACCGATATACAAAGACAGTGGAGCAAAATAATGCACACATTAAACAGGGTAGTTGAAAAGTTAATATAAAATAAAATAAAATAAAATAAAATAAAATAAAATAAAACAAAATAAAATAAAATAAAATAAAATAAAATAAAATAAAATAAAATAAAATAAAATAAAATAAAATAAAATAAAATAAAATAAAATAAAATAAAATAAAATAAAATAAAATAAAATAAAATAAAATAAAATAAAATAAAATAAAATAAAATAAAATAAAATAAAATAAAATAAAATAAAATAAAATAAAATAAAATAAAATAAAATAAAATAAAATAAAATAAAATAAAATAAAATAAAATAAAATAAAATAAAATAAAATAAAATAAAACAAAATAAAATAAAATAAAATAAAATAAAGTAAATAAAAAAAAATAAAATAAGATAAAATAAAGTAAAATGAAAAAAAAATAAAATAAAATAAAATAAAGTAAAATAAAACGTATTACGTAATAAAAAACAAGAAAAAGTGTGCTAAAATTCACCGTGGATCGCATTTGTCAAGTTCTTTCCCCGATATCTCTTTACAAGCAAACAAAAGATAATGGATAAAAATGCTATGATATTGTAGCTATACCAAATTGATTGTGGCCATACTTGTGTTGGCTATTGGAGACTAAAGTCGAATTCATTGTGCAAAATTTCAGCCAAATCGGATAAGAAATGCTCTCTATGGTGGCTCAAGAAGTAGAATCAGGAGATCTGTTTATATGGGAGCTATATCAGGTTATAGACCGATTCAGACTACATTAAACCTGTATGTTTAAGGTTATACAAGAAGTCGTTGTACAAAATTTTAGCCAAATCGGGTATGAATTGCACCCTTCTAGAGTCTCAAAAAGAATAACCAGTAGATCAGTTTATATGTGAGCCCTATTAGTCTCTGAAACGATTAATACCATACATAACATAGTTGTTGGTAGTCAAAACACAACACTTGATGCAAAGTTTCAGCCAAATGGGATAGTAACTGCGCCCTTTGGCGGCTAAAGAATTCTAATCCCAGATCGGTTAATATGGTATATAACCAGGATATATGCCGATAAAGGGTCTGAAGCCCATAAAAGCTTTATTTATTACCCGATTTCGCTGAATTTGAAGCATTGAGCTTTTATAAGCCTCCCGATATCCGAACCAAGTATGGTTAAGATCGGTCTATATTCAGATATAGCCGCCATATAGGCCGATCTGACGATAAAGGGTCAAAAGCCCATAAAAACTGCATTTATTGGGTTGCCCAAAAAGTAATTGCGGATTTTTTAAAGAAAGTAAATAATAAAACTTAGAATGAACTTAAATCAAATATACTTTTTTTACACTTTTTTTCTAAAGCAAGCTAAAAGTAACAGCTGATAACTGTCAGAAGAAAGAATGCAATTACAGAGTCACAAGCTGTGAAAAAATTTGTTAACGCCGACTATATGAAAAATCCGCAATTACTTTTTGGGCAACCGATTTCGTTTAAATTTGAAATTGTGAGTTGTTTTAGGCCTCTCGACATCCGGCCCAAATATGGTTCAGATCGGATTATATTTAGATATCGCTGCCATATACAACGATCTGCCGATAATGGGTCTTAAGCCCATAAAAGCTTTATTTATTTCCCGCTTTCGCTGAAATTTCCAACATTGAGCTTTTTTATACCCACCACCGAATGACTTCCTGTTATGGAATTTGTGTATTTCAAAAGGCCTTGGTTGACACGGTGGCAAAGCGGTAGCTCGTCGGATGTGGGTGGGTTCTCATCACCATAAAATACACTCAGTCATAAGCATAAATTTCGCGTGTCAAGAAATAAAAAAAAAAACATAAATCGGATACTTACATTAAAATAACGAAACTAAGTCAAGTCAACCAGTCCGTCGCTTGAGTCGAGCCACCCTCCCCTTCTGCTATTTCCAAAATAAGCAGCCTTTGTACTATCTTCGGCTCCCTACTGTAAGATAGTACCCTATCAAGCATTTTCCCATTTACCTGTTCATAACATTGTCCGTCCGGTTTATTTACACCCTCCACAGCCAATCAATTCGGTCCCCACAACACCCCCCCTTGACAATAATAAGATAATTTACCTCAACATGATCATATCGTTGCCCTCAAACAAAAGGAACATAAAAAATTAAATTTGGTCGCATGCTATAAATTTATTTGGATGTTAGATAGAATTCAATGATATGGTACATACAGATACAACATCGTTTTTAAAAAGTTCAAAGAGAATACAAAAAAAAAGGAAAAGATCTAGATAATATTATTCATTTAACTACATAAATACAAATTTCTCTTATTATCTAAGTGCTTTGCTCTCTGAGCACAATCACTCACCTATGCTGTTATAGCGCTATAATTTTGTCAATTCAATAGATGATTACTCTCTTAGTTCGATTACCTTTATGCTATGATATAAACATTAATGAATTTAAATAAAAAGAAACAAAAAAAAACTGGTTCTCTTTTAATCTTAGATTCAAGTCTCACTTATCAATAACTGTTACTTCTCTTTTCTTTTTTTTTTTTTTTTTTTTTTTTTTTTTGTTTACTTTGCTTTTTCTTCAATATTCTTGTCTCATTCTAATTTAACTTCTCTTGGATTACATCTTTGGGTATACAATTTTAGATAAAAAAAAATGCAATAAATGATAAAACACATTTTTCTTTTAGAAATAATATTTATCGTGTTGTTTTTTTTTTTTTTTTTTATATTGTGTTACAAAAAAAAAACAAAGTGTTCAAAATTAAAGGAACATTTAGTATAATAAATATATTTGAAGAAAAAAAAAAATATTTTTAAAGGAGATTTTGAGTATTTTCTTGTTGTTGTTTTTTTTATATTTGGAAGGCATCTGGTCATCAACGGCACTTCCAGGCGTGTGACGAAGGCTTAGTCAGAACTTCACATCCATAATCAACATTCGTCTACACTTGTTTTGTTTTTTTTTTTTTTGTTTTTCTTGTTTCAATGGTGAAACGTTTTGCTTGAGTTTTGATTCTTCTTTATATGTAAACTTTTTTTTTTTTTTTTTTGCTTTATATTTCGTCTTATGTTGCGAATTTTTAGTTCATTTCTTTTTTTCTTTTTTTTTTGAGGTGTTCTATGCCTGTTAATTAATTTTTGGTTTGTTTTTGTTTTTAAGGTCAAACTTAGGGTCTATGTTTTAATTCTTTTATTATATTTGTATGTTTTTCTATTTTTGCTTTATGTTCCCCTTTTTTTGTGTTTGGTAATTTTTAGTTCTGTGATTTTTAATTAACAAAGATTTGCACATATATTATATTTGTAAAACAAAAATGTGCTTAGATTTATAAGTTGTTCTATTTTCATCGTTTCCATTTTTTTAATATTTTTTTTTTTTTTTTATTAACAATTGCATTTGTTTGCGAACAGAGTTTTAATTATGTTTTCCTTTTCTTTGTTGCTATTTAAGCAAACGAAATCTCCTTTTAGCTTTCACAGCTATGACAAACAATTTTGAAGTCTTTTTGTTTTTTATAAAACCAAGTTCATAATTTATCTTTCTTTAGTTATTTTTAGGATATAAAAATGTGATTTCAGGGAAATTTGGTATTATTTCTCAGACACAAATTTTGCTTGTTCACCTTGTTAAAGCCAAAAACCGGAAAAAAAAAAAAAAAATTCTCTTTCCCTTTATCTCTCACTAAAGCGTACTCTCCAATAAATTTCCACTGAACAATACCTCAGAGCTGTATTCCTAAAATGCAGGGTTTGAATTCAGTCCCCCTATTAGAAACCAATACCCGGTTTCATCACAGGCTCGCACCCGTCGATGCAGATCCTGTATGGAACGTGTGCGTACATAAAAAGGAAAAGCTCCAGTTCATGGGTATCCTTAGGGAACGTGTGGCATCGACCCACTGTTCTAGCCGGGCTTATTACCATTCAGGCACAGGAAAAATCAAAAAAAAAAAAAAAAAAAAACTCTATATAGTAAAAAGATCCTTCCCGTGGAATATTCCCATGACCTTTCCATCCATTCCACCTAATTTATAGAGCGAGTTACCCAAAACCTCGAGGACAATGCATCTGACACTAGTAGGTGCCAGCTTCGAATTGTAATTATCTATCTTACTGCTCAGTTTAAAGTTCCTGCGGTAAACTACTTGCCCCTTAAAAAATTTCACACAGCTCGACCTCAAGTTGTAGACCCGTGAGGATCTTTCGTGTGCCAACTTCAAATTATGGAAGACCTTGTCCCTGATCAATTGGTTCCTATCGGAAATGTCTTTCAGGTATACATCTACGTTCCTCAACCCACCTAGTTTCCTCAAAATCTCATAAGAGGACGCATGCTGAACCATATTCACACCAAATGTCGCATAGTACGGTGACATGTTTATGGAGCTGTGGTATGTACTTCGTAAGGCAAACTCCGTATCACTTATATGTTGGTCCCAATTACGCTGATCAGATCCCAGAAAAGACCTTATCATCTGGAGGATGGACCTGTTCACACGTTCTGCTGCGTTCGCTTGCGGTGCATACTGACCAGTCCTTATATGCGTTATGCCGTACTTAGCCATAAGCTCTCGAAAGATTTCCGAGAGAAATTGCCTCCCATTATCGGAATGTATATATTCAGGGACCCCAAATACGTGAAACAATCGTTTCTCCAGAAATTTCGCAACGTTGATTGCGGTGGCTGCACGCATCGGCTCAAGTAGAACATACTTAGTGAAATGATCGAGGCATACAAAAATCACAGTATTACCATCTTTCGTCCTGGGATACGGACCCATAAAGTCAATATAGACCCTTTGGAAAGGTCTCTCTGTTAGAAATTGTCTACCCATGACAGGTCTCTTGTAAGAATTTAGATTCTTACTGACGCCACAAATTGTACATTGCTTCACCACAGCCTGGACATCTCGCAACATTGAGGGCCAATAATACCTCTCACGAAGCCTTGAAAGCGTTTTCTGTATACCTCCATGTCCTGATGAAGGTGAAAAATGGGCGGCATGCACAAGTCCAGCCTGTAGTTCCTTGGGAACCCAAAGTTTCCACGCCTTGTCGTCTTCAACTGCGTCTCCAACTGAAAAGTTTGTGCGCTTATAAATGTATTTCTCCGATATACAAATGTCTGGAGATCTCTCTTCGCCCTCCGAAACCACTTCTCTCAATTTCATATATTCCTCGGAATCGAAACAGGGACTCTGAAGGTCAATATCCAATTGTCTGTCAGTCAACAGGAGTTCCTCAATGTGCGCCCTTGAAAGCGCATCAGGCACGACGTTTTGAGCACCCTTCCGATGTTCAATGGTAAACTCAAAGGCTTGAAGTTTCAGGCTCCACCTGGCTAACCGACCAGCTAGCTCTGTCTGGCTCATTAACCATTTGAGGCTGGCGTGGTCGGTTATAATAGTGAATGGCAACCCCTCGATGTATGGCCGGAACTTTTTCACACTAAGTACAGCGGCATAGCACTCCAACTCGGTCACACTATAATTCCTCTGTGCCTTGTTGAGCTTTGCGGACATGTATGCGATCGGGTGTTCGTGTCCCTCCTCATCCATTTGAAACAAAACGCCACCCACACCAAGTGATGAGGCATCACATTGGACGTAGAAATGCCTGGAGAAGTCAGGATTCACCAAGACTGGAGCCGAAGTCAAGCTATTCTTTAGACGATCAAAGGCGCACAGTGCCTCCTCAGACAGGGTAAACCGACGGATGTTCTCCTTCCCTGTAATGGGCGCTGGTGACGGAATTGGGCTTTGGCAGGATTTTCTTCCGGACAGATGTCCTGAGCAAATTTTTTTTATTTGCATTCCATATGAAACATAAAATGAGTCGTATTTCTTTGATTCAATTTTCATTTGTGAAACTGCGATCACTTTTGAACAACACTGTTCTTGTAATTCCTAGTGGTTTTATAGGCCTTTTGTTGTTTATCATAGAAGCTATGTTTTTTATGCCTACTGCATACACACACCCCGGTACATACCGACAAAGATTGTCGCTTTGGTGTTTTATTTATGTCGCTGGCTACATAGTTGTCATATTTTTTATTCTTTGCCTTGTCCGTTCATTCAAGGGCATTGTTCTTGATCGAAATGATTTTTTCCAGTTTTATTAGTCCATCATATATTTCAAATCGCAATCGATCTAGTGGATTTTTTTCGGTGGAATAATTTTAATTAAATTGAAGAATTTTGGCGGAAATTTTGACTAAATTTATTAGCAATTAGTTCAGTGCGCATTAAATTAGAGAAGTTTTTTGGTGTTATATTTTTTTTTTTTTTGTTACCACATGTGGCAACTACTATAGATATTGGGAAATTTTTTACTTTGTTCCCTTTGATTTGGACAGGAGAATAGCTAATGCCACTTCTGACAATCTTCAAGCTTCCTATTTGTGTTGAACCTTCATACCGCAGAGACTTTGAGAAGTGCGTGAAGAAAAAATCTGAAGTTTTCCAGTGCATCCACGTGCTTTATACATTTTTTTTTTTAATTCGTTCCCCCGTCAATTTTTACGAAGGTAATAAGATGTGAGCCTTATTTCATTCAGGCATTTAAGAGTTTTCCATTACCAGGTGTGAATTTCATTTGGAGTCTCTGCCTGACGAAATAGGAGCTCTTTGTGTGATCACCATTTCATTATATGGACACTGGCTACCCACAGGGTATGCGCAACTCCATTGCCTGGGATCGAGAACTAGTGCAGTACACAAAAAAGCCAAGTAACGTAGTGGCTCTACAGCGATTTTTTTATATTCATGGAATTTTGGCCAACCACAGGGTTGGACCAATATTACCTTTCGAAGCCTTAATTTCCGAAGCAGACACGTGGGTGCTTGTGGCATTGAGTTAGGCACTAAGGCGTGAATTTCGTCTTACTACGAGTTACGTGCAGTTCGTTTTCCCACAACCGACGTATGAAATTTTCGATTCATTTGGTAAGAATTTATTTTTTTTGATTTAAATTAGAATTTGTGTGTTTATGAGTGTAATTTTCGTAGGTTTTCATAAAAGGAATAGTTTGTTTGATCGCCCTCGACATTTTTGCGTACGGGCAGATGGCCACTTGTGGCCTAAGGAGGAGACCATAGTGCTAGTCATGAAGCGATGTAGACCGATTAAACTCTTTCTGCAACACATTTTCATATCATAATTTACATATCCAGATGATGGGCTAATCCACCCCAGAGGCTTTCCATATTACATCGCATTCCTTCAAGTGACTTATCAGTGCCACGAATTGTACCATTTCCGAGAATGATCTAAGCGAAATATTTACATTTCCATCATACATAGCATTTCTATGGAGCCCTAACCATTAACAAATTAAACGACAGTCGCAAATGCCTTAAGCTACATTTAAAACATTCCCACACTCCATAAGAAGCCATATCAGTCCATAACCTGAGAACGATCAACATCAAAATTATGAAAAATTCCAAATTAGCAAACGTATGAATATGGATTGTTAACAAAAAAACCAAAAATGTGTTTATCCTCAGCAAAGACGAGGTTGTATATATATGCGTATATCACCCAGCATTTAATTTTGTGGCAAAACAAGCCTTTCCTATCACCTCGGCTTCAGAGTCCACCCTAAATCACTTTCAACCGGATTTACTAAGTATCATAATTATTTTTTTGTATTTAATTATTCTACAAAAAAATGAGTCAATTCTAATATAATCTTAAATTAATTTTCAGATAAGAATAGTACTTAAGCTTAACTAAACTTTATTCAATGAGTACCCCTAATCTATGCAAGAACTCCATGAACTGATTTTTACCATAGAATCTTTATCAGCAGCAACAACAACCAACATCGAATAAGCAGAAGGCCTTCTACGTGTCGGTGCGGTTTGGTAAGACTTGCTTTGCCACTTTGATTTTTTTTATATTTTTGTTTGGTTCTTGCATTGATACATGTGGATCATATGTGGATTACAGACATCCCAGAGAGACCCCAAAAGAGTATAATTTTTTTTTTTCTTGTAACTATGAAACCATTTTCTCAATGAACTGGTTTATGAATGAAAGTGCTCTCCCCACATATCATTTTTTTTTGTGCTGCTTCAGCTTTTGTGGTTTCTCATGGTGTTGTTTTTGTAACTACTTAAATCCAAATTTAGGTATAATTTGTTTTCTATTTGTGATACTTTCTACCCATTTAAGATACTTTCCCATATAACCCATTGTGGGTCGTCATAGTAATTATAGAAAAATATTGAGATAATGTTTTCATTATATCACTTGAAGTGAATTTCTTATATATATTATCTAAAATGATAGGATATAAGTTTTTTTTTGATAAAATAAATGGATTTTTGATTAATAACATGTAAGGAAATCTGAATAGTCTTTTGCTAGGCTAAACCAACGGAGTGTGTTAGAGAACTTTGGGGTTCTAAAATGTATTTGCCGCATAGAACTATGGTAGGTGTGGGTATAGAGGCAGCTCTCCAAGAACATCAAAGGATGAGCAATTTAAGAGTAAAAGATTGGTACTATTTACCTATCAAAGTTCAGTTCATTGGCGTTTTATGGGGATTTGGTATATACATTTGTATTTGTTTTTTTTTAGTAAAGCTCACTTCTACAAATAAACCAGGGAGTCTAAAATATTAATTTTTGTAATGTGAAATGGACTATTTAGAGCAGGACCCGAACCCCCCACCCGACTGACCGCTAGTCCTTCAAAGGCTCCCGCTGTCCTAACTCTAAGTAGATTTTTTATGATGACATTTTATGGAACTTACATCCCAATCCCTGACGGGACACTACATTAATTTGGCGCCCAACGTGGGGCCGAGAAGATATACCTAGTCTTTTTGGCTCTTTTTTTTATTTTCTACCAATAGTACTAGACTTCAAGTTTATATAGGTCTTTAAATTTTCATTGTCTCTTTGTTTCCTTTAGAGGAATAATTTTCAAGTTTTAACTGGATTTTTAGATATTTGAGCTTTTCCAAATCGAGTACTCTAACCTTTAAAATCTTGGTCATCTTTTCTTCTGAACGTGGCTTAGTTCCGATGGACATTTTTGGATTTATTTGACGTTTTCCTATCCGACACGTTCTTGATTCTAGAACTTAGCTACTAGCACCTATTGTTTCATTTGGATTTTCATTTCTTTGGAGCTGTCCACAGTCATGACCAAGAACGATAGAAGAGGTTTATATGTGATTAAAAAGCCTTTGCAGGTTTGTTCGTTTCAAGTAACCGATTTGGTATGAATTCGTTTCCATAGCCCAGTTTTTAGTTGCCTAGTATCAATCTTAGCCTTTTAACCCACTCCATCGGGAAAGTTTAGCAAAAGACGATTTTAAATGAAATTTTTGTATTTGCAAGTTCAAAAAAAGATTTTTGGTTTATTTTTTATTTTTTTTATTTTTATCTAGTTTTTTTATTTACTTTATCCTTTCTTTGTGTTTTGGTATATGCTTTGGCGTGACGAATAGACATTTTGATTTGGAATTTGATTATACATAGATAGTTTATGATGGAAAGAACTCCACCGGCCTCTGCGCAGGCTTCTGTTCCTTTGGAACCAATTTGCATAGCCCCCTCGGGATGTCAGCTTTGTAAGGCTTTAATGCAGGAAGGTGATAATTGTTTGATCATAAATGACTGTTCTCATCCCTTCCATCGAAAGTGCATAGAAGATTGGTTAACGACTTCCTCGGTGTGTCCGATTTGTCAACACTCTTGTCAGCTCAGTGAATTGAGAAAGCTGATTATAGAACCTAAGAAATCTGCGCCCAGCAGATCGCAAAGGGGTAGAGGAGCGGTTCCTAAGAATTATAAGACCCGTAGCTCAGGTCTAACTCTCGATAATTCTCTAGATTTTTTGAGTTTAAGTACTCCTCCACGGGCGACTTCTGGTGTTGCACAAGAACAGGCTGCTGCCAATCTGAATCCTACTGCTGAAAGTCAGCATCCGGACGCTAGTACTGTTGCCATCGATTACGCCGAGATTAATAGAATGATCGAATTGAATCTTACACGGATTTTACAGAACATGAATCTGGCACCCATAAACGCTCGGAATGATCTTTCTAGTGGGAATGGAAATGAGCCTATGGGTAATTTATCGGGTCTTGGCGGAGGTCCATTTGTTGGGACAGATCGTCAACCTTTGCCTCAAAACAGGAATCCATCAGCTATTTCACCTCATTCATGTTCGGGTTCCAATCTTAGTGGCATACCCTTTGACAAAATAACTTCCCTTATTCAGAACTGGAACTTAAGGTTCGACGGTTCACCCGCAGGTCTGAATGTGGAAGAGTTCCTATACCGTGTCAGATCCCTTACTAGAGACAATTTAAACGGTGATTTCAGTGTCATATGTAAGAATTTGAATATTCTTTTAATTGGTAAAGCCAGAGAATGGTTCTGGAGATACCATAAGAATGTCCAGGTAGTAGAATGGAACCATTTCTGTGGGGCCATTCGTAATCAATACAAGGAGTTTAAATCGACCTTCGATATCAAAGAGGAAATTCGTTGTCGGAAACAGAAGACAAATGAGACGTATGATACCTTTTTTGACTCCATTACAACCATAATGGACAGATTACCTGAACCGATCGCAGAAGGCGAATTGATTGAAATATTATTACGGAACCTTCGACCCGATATCAGGCAGGAGTTGCTCTACATTCAGATTACATCTCTCTCGCATCTTCGCAGGCTTGTTCAGATGCGGGAAAACTTTTTAAATGATGAACATGTCCGCAAATCCTTAGCTTATCGCCCTAATATTCTTCCCACACAAAGACGAAATATTTCTGAATTAGAGGTAATGGATCAGGAGGTTCCATATGTGGATGATACCTCAGACAATTTTGTAGAGGCTGTGCATAGGACGGACTCCACTTTTACTTGTTGGAACTGTGGTGAGGCAGGCCATCATTGGCAGGACTGCCTTAAGGATAGAACAGTTTTTTGCTATGGGTGCGGTCTAAAGGACACATATAAACCCAATTGCTTGAGATGTGCTTCCAGGAAGAATTCGGGTTCAAAAAACTTCATGACCTCAGGTCCAAAGAAGGACCTGAATTAACGACTATATCGCGACCCACAGGATTGACTGTTATAAAGGGATTACACGATCTTACGACACAGAACCATGATTTGGATACTTGTAAAACGTCTGTAACAATTTTACAACGTAGTAAGCCTCTTTTCAGAGAGACTTGCGAAAATCTATCTAGAATTATTTACCCTAAATTACCTTATCACCGACGCTGGGAGATTTACCAGCGAAGACGCGATGAGATATTTGATGTTGCCACAATTTCTTCAGTCAGGAAGGTTAAGCGCTCTACGGCTCGTCTTAGGAGCTATTTTAAAATTAGGAGACTTTGCAGTAGGTTTCGCATTTCTTCCATAGTATCCAACCCTCGTGATATGCGGTACTATGCAAACGTTTCTTTCCTCGAATTCCAGGAGTATGGGCTCCTAGATACTGGAGCAAACATTTGCTGTATTGGAGGTGACTTGGCTCTTATCGACTTTTCAAAATTTGCGTGTTTTACCAAGTGTAAGGCTTCGGCAAAGACAGCAAATGGGGAGATTCAGGAAGTGTTCGGGTGGATAGACACCGATATTGCTTTTAGGGGTCGTACGAGGAGAATTCGAATTTTTATTATTCCAACGATCTCCCAGAGATTGATACTTGGAATAAATTTTTGGAGGCTTTTTGATTTGCTACCCCAGTTTTTCGAGTCTGTGGGTGTATTATCATCTGGTGTCATAACCGATATTCCAAAAATAGACCAGTTATCAATGATAAGTAGTCTGGATGGATGTGATGATGATTTATACCGTCTTTCGTCTCAACAGCGCATGCAGTTGGATGCTATAATTAATCTATTTCCTGATTTCGAAACCCAGGGTTTGGGCAGGACTGAACTTATAAGACACACCATTGATGTAGGGGACTCACCCCCTATTAAACAAAGATTCTACCCAGTGTCACCTGCGGTAGAGAAGTTGATGTACGCAGAGGTTGACAGGATGCTTAGTCTCGGGGTGATAGAACGATCTTCCTCTGCTTGGAGCTCGCCTATGCGTCTTGTCGTGAAACCGAACAAAGTAAGACTCTGCCTAGATGCTAGGAAGCTTAATTCGGTTACACGAAAAGACGCATATCCGTTGCCTAACATTGAGGGGATATTTGCTAGATTGCCAAAGGCCAATATAATATCCAAGCTGGATTTAAAAGACGCCTTTTGGCAAATTAGCCTAGATGAAAAGTCAAAGGAATTGACAGCTTTCACCATACCAGGCAGACCATTGTACCAGTTCGTGGTTATGCCATTCGGGCTCTGCAATGCACCCCAAACAATGTGTCGCCTTATGGATGAAATCATCCCACCCGACCTTAGACATTGCGTCTTTGGGTACTTGGATGATTTAGTGGTAGTTTCCGATGACTTTCATACTCACCTCGAGGTATTGACCAGAATAGCTTCCCAGTTCCGCAAAGCCAATTTGACTTTGAATGTGTCCAAGAGTCACTTCTGTGTGACCAAAGTTAGATATTTGGGGTACGTCATCGGGAATGGCGGTATAACAACGGATCCTGAGAAAATTACGGCAATTACCAACTGGCCCACTCCAAAAAACTTGAAACAAGTTAGGGGATTTCTGGGATTGGCCGGTTGGTATCGTCGTTTCATTCGGAATTTTTCTGGTGAAGTTTCTCCCATTTCTGATGTATTGTCGACCAAGAAGAGGTTCAATTGGACAGCAGAGGCATCTCAGGCTTTCCAGAAAATAAAATCCCTTCTTACCTCTGCGCCGGTCTTGACAAACCCAGACTTCAGTAGAAAGTTCTATTTACATTGTGACGCGAGTGACTTCGGTGTAGGTGCGGTATTGGTTCAGATGGACGAGAACGGCGAGGAGAAGCCGATTGCTTTTATGAGCAAAAAGCTTAATTCCGCCCAACGCAACTACAGCGTCACTGAGCGTGAATGCTTAGCGGCTGTAGAGGCGATAAAACGCTTCCGCTGTTACTTAGAACTTCAGGAGTTTGAGGTTATTACAGACCATTCTAGCCTTCTGTGGCTGATGAGACAACCGGATCTCAGCGGCAGATTGGCTAGATGGGTTCTGAAGCTTCAACCATACACATTTTCGATAAGCCATCGGAAGGGTCGAGATAACGTAGTACCTGATGCGTTATCGAGGGTCCCATTTGATGAAATATCCGGACTTGAGATGACAGAACCTGATGTCGATTTGAGTTCACCGCATTTTGAAGATGAGGACTATAAGGCTCTCATGGAGAAGATAAGGAATGACCAGGCCAAGTTTCCTGATATTAAAATCGTTGATCGATTCGTGTACTACCGAACCGAGCACTACATGGGGGAAGAAGAGCAGGAGTCAAACTGTTGGAAATTGTGGATACCGCTTAGGCTTCGGAATAGCGTGATATCCAGAGCCCACGATTCCCCGGTAGCTGCCCATGGCGGTATGGTTAAGACCATTGACCTCCTAAGGAGATCTTTTTATTGGCCAGGCCTGGTAAGGGACGTGCGGAATTACGTGCGAGATTGTGAGACATGTAAGACCACTAAGGCCACGAATAAGGTTTTGAAACCACCTATGGGTAAACTAGCAATCTCCATTCGCCCCTTCCAGCGTCTGTACATAGACATATTAGGCCCGTATCCGCGTAGTAAGGGTGGTCATATCGGCCTACTGATAGTCCTAGACCACCTTACTAAATTTCATTGGCTCTGCCCTTTGAAGAAATTTACTTCTACGGCCATACAGAACTTCCTTTTACACGACATTTTTCATGTCTACGGCGTTCCGGAAACAATTGTCAGTGACAATGGAAGCCAATTTCGAGCCAATGAACTCAACGCTTTCTTCACTTCATATGGAATCCACCATATGTATACGGCACTCTATTCCCCGCAGTCGAATGCATCAGAGAGGGTTAATCGCTCTCTGATCGCAGGGATAAGGGCGTATTTGAAAGGTGACCATCGACAATGGGATGAGAAGCTTAGCTTCATCAGCTGTGCCCTGCGCAATGCATTCCACCAGTCGATTGGGTCATCACCTTTCCATGCAGTTTTTGGCTTTGACATGGTGACCCATGCTAGTTCATATGAACTAATGAGGAAGTTTTCGATGTTGAATGAACCCACTCTGAAATTGTCAAGAGACGATCGCCTCCAGCTGATAAGGGATGATTTGCGAAAATGCATCAAGAATGCATATGAGAGGAATAGGAGTCAGTATAATCTTCGCACTAGGCACGAGGTCTTCAAGATTGGACAGGAAGTTTTGCGTCGGAATTTTTCCCAAAGCAACTTCGAGCGTGGATTTAATGCCAAGTTGTCGCCCACTTTTGTCAAGGCAAAAGTACGCGAGAAATTGGGTAGCCATTACTACGTTTTGGAGGACACGGAAGGAAGGCTTGTCGGCACATTCCATGCAAAGGATATCAGGACTTAATACGCCTGGTCCTCCTAATTCTTTCTCAGGACTTGTTTAGAATTATGCGGTTTGTAATGGGCGCTGGTGACGGAATTGGGCTTTGGCAGGATTTTCTTCCGGACAGATGTCCTGAGCAAATTTTTTTTATTTGCATTCCATATGAAACATAAAATGAGTCGTATTTCTTTGATTCAATTTTCATTTGTGAAACTGCGATCACTTTTGAACAACACTGTTCTTGTAATTCCTAGTGGTTTTATAGGCCTTTTGTTGTTTATCATAGAAGCTATGTTTTTTATGCCTACTGCATACACACACCCCGGTACATACCGACAAAGATTGTCGCTTTGGTGTTTTATTTATGTCGCTGGCTACATAGTTGTCATATTTTTTATTCTTTGCCTTGTCCGTTCATTCAAGGGCATTGTTCTTGATCGAAATGATTTTTTCCAGTTTTATTAGTCCATCATATATTTCAAATCGCAATCGATCTAGTGGATTTTTTTCGGTGGAATAATTTTAATTAAATTGAAGAATTTTGGCGGAAATTTTGACTAAATTTATTAGCAATTAGTTCAGTGCGCATTAAATTAGAGAAGTTTTTTGGTGTTATATTTTTTTTTTTTTTGTTACCACATGTGGCAACTACTATAGATATTGGGAAATTTTTTACTTTGTTCCCTTTGATTTGGACAGGAGAATAGCTAATGCCACTTCTGACAATCTTCAAGCTTCCTATTTGTGTTGAACCTTCATACCGCAGAGACTTTGAGAAGTGCGTGAAGAAAAAATCTGAAGTTTTCCAGTGCATCCACGTGCTTTATACATTTTTTTTTTTAATTCGTTCCCCCGTCAATTTTTACGAAGGTAATAAGATGTGAGCCTTATTTCATTCAGGCATTTAAGAGTTTTCCATTACCAGGTGTGAATTTCATTTGGAGTCTCTGCCTGACGAAATAGGAGCTCTTTGTGTGATCACCATTTCATTATATGGACACTGGCTACCCACAGGGTATGCGCAACTCCATTGCCTGGGATCGAGAACTAGTGCAGTACACAAAAAAACCAAGTAACGTAGTGGCTCTACAGCGATTTTTTTATATTCATGGAATTTTGGCCAACCACAGGGTTGGACCAATATTACCTTTCGAAGCCTTAATTTCCGAAGCAGACACGTGGGTGCTTGTGGCATTGAGTTAGGCACTAAGGCGTGAATTTCGTCTTACTACGAGTTACGTGCAGTTCGTTTTCCCACAACCGACGTATGAAATTTTCGATTCATTTGGTAAGAATTTATTTTTTTTGATTTAAATTAGAATTTGTGTGTTTATGAGTGTAATTTTCGTAGGTTTTCATAAAAGGAATAGTTTGTTTGATCGCCCTCGACATTTTTGCGTACGGGCAGATGGCCACTTGTGGCCTAAGGAGGAGACCATAGTGCTAGTCATGAAGCGATGTAGACCGATTAAACTCTTTCTGCAACACATTTTCATATCATAATTTACATATCCAGATGATGGGCTAATCCACCCCAGAGGCTTTCCATATTACATCGCATTCCTTCAAGTGACTTATCAGTGCCACGAATTGTACCATTTCCGAGAATGATCTAAGCGAAATATTTACATTTCCATCATACATAGCATTTCTATGGAGCCCTAACCATTAACAAATTAAACGACAGTCGCAAATGCCTTAAGCTACATTTAAAACATTCCCACACTCCATAAGAAGCCATATCAGTCCATAACCTGAGAACGATCAACATCAAAATTATGAAAAATTCCAAATTAGCAAACGTATGAATATGGATTGTTAACAAAAAAACCAAAAATGTGTTTATCCTCAGCAAAGACGAGGTTGTATATATATGCGTATATCACCCAGCATTTAATTTTGTGGCAAAACAAGCCTTTCCTATCACCTCGGCTTCAGAGTCCACCCTAAATCACTTTCAACCGGATTTACTAAGTATCATAATTATTTTTTTGTATTTAATTATTCTACAAAAAAATGAGTCAATTCTAATATAATCTTAAATTAATTTTCAGATAAGAATAGTACTTAAGCTTAACTAAACTTTATTCAATGAGTACCCCTAATCTATGCAAGAACTCCATGAACTGATTTTTACCATAGAATCTTTATCAGCAGCAACAACAACCAACATCGAATAAGCAGAAGGCCTTCTACGTGTCGGTGCGGTTTGGTAAGACTTGCTTTGCCACTTTGATTTTTTTTATATTTTTGTTTGGTTCTTGCATTGATACATGTGGATCATATGTGGATTACAGACATCCCAGAGAGACCCCAAAAGAGTATAATTTTTTTTTTTCTTGTAACTATGAAACCATTTTCTCAATGAACTGGTTTATGAATGAAAGTGCTCTCCCCACATATCATTTTTTTTTGTGCTGCTTCAGCTTTTGTGGTTTCTCATGGTGTTGTTTTTGTAACTACTTAAATCCAAATTTAGGTATAATTTGTTTTCTATTTGTGATACTTTCTACCCATTTAAGATACTTTCCCATATAACCCATTGTGGGTCGTCATAGTAATTATAGAAAAATATTGAGATAATGTTTTCATTATATCACTTGAAGTGAATTTCTTATATATATTATCTAAAATGATAGGATATAAGTTTTTTTTTGATAAAATAAATGGATTTTTGATTAATAACATGTAAGGAAATCTGAATAGTCTTTTGCTAGGCTAAACCAACGGAGTGTGTTAGAGAACTTTGGGGTTCTAAAATGTATTTGCCGCATAGAACTATGGTAGGTGTGGGTATAGAGGCAGCTCTCCAAGAACATCAAAGGATGAGCAATTTAAGAGTAAAAGATTGGTACTATTTACCTATCAAAGTTCAGTTCATTGGCGTTTTATGGGGATTTGGTATATACATTTGTATTTGTTTTTTTTAGTAAAGCTCACTTCTACAAATAAACCAGGGAGTCTAAAATATTAATTTTTGTAATGTGAAATGGACTATTTAGAGCAGGACCCGAACCCCCCACCCGACTGACCGCTAGTCCTTCAAAGGCTCCCGCTGTCCTAACTCTAAGTAGATTTTTTATGATGACATTTTATGGAACTTACATCCCAATCCCTGACGGGACACTACATCCCCAAGCACTCATGTAAAGGTGCCGCAATCGAAGCATAATCGTGGATAAAACGGCGGTACCATCCACACATACCAAGAAATCTTCGTAGCTGCCTCGGAGTCTTTGGTATCGGGAAGTCCCTCACAGCCTCCACCTTAGTCTCATCCGTGCTGATGAATCCGTCCCCAACAACGAACCCAAGATACCGAACCTGTCTTTGACAAAATTTGCTCTTCTCCACATTGATGGTCAACCCAGCATTGGACAGGTAAGACGCTACTTTGATCAACAAGTCCATATGGGAGCCAAAGTCGGCAGATACCACTAGGAGGTCATCAAGGTAGACGAACACATTATTCCTTATGGCGGCAGGTATAACCTTATCCATAAGGCGGCACATTCTCTGGGCGGCGTTACAGAGCCCAAAAGGCATCACTGTATATTGGTACAGTGGCCGCCCAGGGACTGTAAATGCTGTCTTCTCCCTTGATTTCTCTTCCAGTGGTATCTGCCAAAACGCGTCTTTGAGATCTATGGCAGATATATACCTAGTCTCCTGCAACCTGCTCAGGATTCCCTCAATGTGGGGAAGAGGGTATGCATCCTTGATAGTTCTGGAATTCAGTTTCCGGGCATCCAGACATAAACGGTTCTTGGTCTCTTTTCTGACAAGCGTAACGGGAGAGCTCCAGCTACTGTTGCTGGGTTCTATAACCCCCAGCTTAAGCATGCGATCAAGTTCCGCAAACAAGAGCTCCTGAATCGCCGGAGACACCGGGTAATGCCTCTGTTTAATTGGGACGTCCTCTTTGTTAACCTCAATGACATGCTGTTCCAGAGAGGTGCGACCCAAACCCAGAACAGCAAATGAAGGAAACTGTTGCTTGACTTCATTCATTCTCTGCCGTTGCAGATCCGTCAAAAGGTGTTGATTAATATCCGATTCGTCGTCACCCACGGCAACAACCTCTGCAATACTGTTGAAAAAAACACCAGGCTCACCCACAACTGACAACCCAAAGGCACGCCAAAAATCAACTCCAAAATAAAACTCCTGCTGGAGATCAGGAACAATGAGAAAATCCAAATTACGCTCCGTATTTTTCCACACAACCGGCAAGGTGATAATGCCCTTAACCGATGCCGAACCTCCATTCGCCGTCTTAACGTCCAAATTATGTAGTTTCACAATAGATTTTTCAAAATCACGTAAAAAAAGTTCAGAGTTTTTACCAACACAGCAGGCACCAGCGCCTGAATCCAAAAGCGCCATTACTTCTTTCCCACCTACTTTCGTCTTGGCAAAAAATCTGTTATCGTTATCCAAGGTTACTATAGTCTCCACAGCTAATCGTCTGCCTCTTTTTATCATCTTGCACTTATTTCTCAATTTTTCAATTTTCTTAAATTTAGGACTGGTTTTTCTAATTTCTTCGTAAAAAATCCTAGCCCTTGCATTCTCATACTCCAGTTTTCTTTGGTGCAACGATTTTATAGCCGAATTCGGTTTCTTTTTGAGCCCAGGATCATCCGACTCCTCCCTTTTTAACAATTTGATTCCGGGGTAGTTTGAGTCTGGCAGAAATTCCCGGTCAGTTCTGCCACCTGTGGATTTTTTGGCGCGTATGTGCAAAACGAATTATCCTTGCCACACAAGAAGCACTTCATGTCATGAAAAGTTGACCGACATGCATTCTCTGGCCGAAACTCCTGGGTATTCTTGCGGTAGAAATCCCCCGGCATACCACACGTGAAACACAAATTCAAATGAAACGGTGAGGGACAAAGCTCGTGGTTCAATTTCTGCGGAAGGTCCCCTCTAGGCATCGAAGTCAAACTCTGTGGTTTATATGAGATACCTGGAGTAGTAGTTTTGGATGTAAGAGCCATGGATACATTAGGCTTGTAAGGCTTACTATCCTTATTGGGCATGGACATTGCCTCTATTTCTACAAACCCGTTGTCTACAGGTGAAGTCAATCCCGACAGTTCACTGATGTTTCTGGACCTCTGTCTACTTTCCTTTAACAGTTTTTCTGCTCGTTTCACCTCGCTCTTCAATTCAGCAATGGTAGTTATATTGGCAGAGAATGTCAAGCTAGCCAAGTTACTACGCAAATTGCTTCTTAATATACCGACTAATTCCTTTTCTGGTATTTTCTTTCGCAGACGAAACGTGAGGTTATGAATATCGGTATAGAATTCCTCAAATTCTTCTCCGACCTGTTGTTTGCGCTCCATTATTTCCTTAATAATCTCATAATCAGAATTATTTGCGCTAAACTGCCTCAATAGCTCCCTTCTAAGGGCGAAGTATCCAAAATTTTCGTCATCGGCATTATCCTCACGGACTTGCCAAAACCATTTAGCCGCGTTGCCTGATACCAAACATTGGAAATCACTAAATAACTGTGAATATGAAATACCATGTTGCTCTCTCATCCTCTCTATGCGAAATATGAAGCTTTCGACGGTCATATCGCGTCCAGAACCGTCGAACTTTATGTGCCACCTATCCAAATCAATAGGTTTGCGCACTTCAATTTCTCTAGGGCTGTAGGTAATGTCGACACTCCTGTTCGGATCACGACGTTGCTGATAGTTCCCTTCCGGGTCCTGTTGCAACGAGTGGTGTTCATTCTCAAGACCGTTAGGTCGCCTGTCACCTTGTATATTACAACCTGAGCCCAAACTCCTTGGTGCTGCCTCTGGGGTTGAACTTGAACCAGACGGTGGATTTAATGTTATAGCATTACCAGAGCATTCAACTTCGGCGACACGAGTGCACAGAGAAGTCAACTCCCCTCTCATCTGCCGCATTTCATTCATACAGGTCATAATAAGTTGATTCTGTTGACCTATCATCGTCATTAATTGAGATAAACCTCCTGATGAGGTGTCACCATTGGAAACACCCCCAGGCGGCTCCTGCGGTGGCATGTTGACATTCTCCTGGCCCTGTGACATGTCAAACAGCCTCTCTATCTTCCTGGAATAACTAATTGAACTATCCACACTTCCCACAGTTACTTCGTCCGTTATTCTCACAGTGGGGACTTCTGGCAAGGAGGCCCTTCCAAAAACTAGATCTGCACAGCGATTTAAATAGTCGGTCGGAATAAAGTCGATTGGTCTTTCAATACCGGTGTCAATTTGGTTCAATATGGAACCGACGACCTGTGCCTCCAATGCACGAGTAACACTTCGGGTAACCCTTCTGTCCTGTGGTACAATTCCACTCAGTGGGTTTGTAGAGGGTTTATCCTGTCTATCCATACAACTCTACCTATTGAGTCGTCAAATCTTGTCCCCAATGGTCAAAAAAAAAAAAAAAAAAAAAAAAAAAATTCAAAATAAATCGTTTAAACAAACAAAAAAAAAAAAAAATAATCATACGTATTGCTGAAAAAAAAAAAATGATTTGTTAACCAAATCGTCTAGATAAACAAATCTAAAATAGATAAACAAACCTAAAATATGTCTGCAAAAAAAAATAACTTGTCAAGGTTTCCGGTGTTGTGAGTACCTTAGTTTGGCTTATATAAAAGTATAAATTTCCCCCCAAAACACTCACACATACAGTTCCCAATCCCGATCTGAACACATCTTGTAAACCCTTTAAAAGTTCATAAGGCTGCTCCGAATAAAAAAAAAAAAACCCCATCGCAGAATCTCATTGATAAAGATCTTACAATACCAAGTGCCTCCGTGACACAAAATGAACACAGATAAGGGGTTCAAACTCGCACGAGACCATACAAGTTGACACCTCACTAACAAGTCATGTTATAAATTGGACTCAATATGAAATTCTAGAACCTCAGAGGTATCCAATTTATCAGGACGAACCATAAAACATACTAAAAACTAATCAAAAGGTATCCTTCGTTGGGCGCCATATGTTATGACTTCCTGTTATGGAATTTGTGTATTTCAAAAGGCCTTGGTTGACACGGTGGCAAAGCGGTAGCTCGTCGGATGTGGGTGGGTTCTCATCACCATAAAATACACTCAGTCATAAGCATAAATTTCGCGTGTCAAGAAATAAAAAAAAAAACATAAATCGGATACTTACATTAAAATAACGAAACTAAGTCAAGTCAACCAGTCCGTCGCTTGAGTCGAGCCACCCTCCCCTTCTGCTATTTCCAAAATAAGCAGCCTTTGTACTATCTTCGGCTCCCTACTGTAAGATAGTACCCTATCAAGCATTTTCCCATTTACCTGTTCATAACATTGTCCGTCCGGTTTATTTACACCCTCCACAGCCAATCAATTCGGTCCCCACAACACCCCCCCTTGACAATAAGAAGATAATTTACCTCAACATGATCATATCGTTGCCCTCAAACAAAAGGAACATAAAAAATTAAATTTGGTCGCATGCTATAAATTTATTTGGATGTTAGATAGAATTCAATGATATGGTACATACAGATACAACATCGTTTTTAAAAAGTTCAAAGAGAATACAAAAAAAAAAGGAAAAGATCTAGATAATATTATTCATTTAACTACATAAATACAAATTTCTCTTATTATCTAAGTGCTTTGCTCTCTGAGCACAATCACTCACCTATGCTGTTATAGCGCTATAATTTTGTCAATTCAATAGATGATTACTCTCTTAGTTCGATTACCTTTATGCTATGATATAAACATTAATGAATTTAAATAAAAAGAAACAAAAAAAAACTGGTTCTCTTTTAATCTTAGATTCAAGTCTCACTTATCAATAACTGTTACTTCTCTTTTCTTTTTTTTTTTTTTTTTTTTTTTTTTTTTTGTTTACTTTGCTTTTTCTTCAATATTCTTGTCTCATTCTAATTTAACTTCTCTTGGATTACATCTTTGGGTATACAATTTTAGATAAAAAAAAATGCAATAAATGATAAAACACATTTTTCTTTTAGAAATAATATTTATCGTGTTGTTTTTTTTTTTTTTTTTTATATTGTGTTACAAAAAAAAAACAAAGTGTTCAAAATTAAAGGAACATTTAGTATAATAAATATATTTGAAGAAAAAAAAAAATATTTTTAAAGGAGATTTTGAGTATTTTCTTGTTGTTGTTTTTTTTATATTTGGAAGGCATCTGGTCATCAACGGCACTTCCAGGCGTGTGACGAAGGCTTAGTCAGAACTTCACATCCATAATCAACATTCGTCTACACTTGTTTTGTTTTTTTTTTTTTTGTTTTTCTTGTTTCAATGGTGAAACGTTTTGCTTGAGTTTTGATTCTTCTTTATATGTAAACTTTTTTTTTTTTTTTTTTGCTTTATATTTCGTCTTATGTTGCGAATTTTTAGTTCATTTCTTTTTTTCTTTTTTTTTTGAGGTGTTCTATGCCTGTTAATTAATTTTTGGTTTGTTTTTGTTTTTAAGGTCAAACTTAGGGTCTATGTTTTAATTCTTTTATTATATTTGTATGTTTTTCTATTTTTGCTTTATGTTCCCCTTTTTTTGTGTTTGGTAATTTTTAGTTCTGTGATTTTTAATTAACAAAGATTTGCACATATATTATATTTGTAAAACAAAAATGTGCTTAGATTTATAAGTTGTTCTATTTTCATCGTTTCCATTTTTTTAATATTTTTTTTTTTTTTTTATTAACAATTGCATTTGTTTGCGAACAGAGTTTTAATTATGTTTTCCTTTTCTTTGTTGCTATTTAAGCAAACGAAATCTCCTTTTAGCTTTCACAGCTATGACAAACAATTTTGAAGTCTTTTTGTTTTTTATAAAACCAAGTTCATAATTTATCTTTCTTTAGTTATTTTTAGGATATAAAAATGTGATTTCAGGGAAATTTGGTATTATTTCTCAGACACAAATTTTGCTTGTTCACCTTGTTAAAGCCAAAAACCGGAAAAAAAAAAAAAAAATTCTCTTTCCCTTTATCTCTCACTAAAGCGTACTCTCCAATAAATTTCCACTGAACAATACCTCAGAGCTGTATTCCTAAAATGCAGGGTTTGAATTCAGTCCCCCTATTAGAAACCAATACCCGGTTTCATCACAGATGGGGGTATATTCATTTTGTCATTCCGTTTGCAACACATCGAAATATCCATTTCCGACCCTATAAAGTATATATTCTTGATCAGCGTAAAAATCTAAGACGATCTAGACATGTCCGTCCGTCTGTCCGTTTGTCTGTTGAAATCACGCTATAGTCTTTAAAAATAGAGATATTGAGCTGAAACTTTGCACAGATTCTTTTTTTGTCCATAAGCAGATTCGAAGATGGGCTATATCGGACTATATCTTGACATAGACCCCATATAGACCGATCCGCCGATTTAGGGTTTTAGGCCCATAAAAGCCTCATTTATTATCCGATTTTGCTGAAATTTGGGACAGTGAGTTGTGTTAGGCCCATCGACATCCTTCGTCAGTTTGGCTCAGATCGGCCCAGACTTGGATATAGCTGCCATATAGACCGATCCTCCGATTTAGGGTCTTAGGCACATAAAAGTCACATTTATTATTCGATTTTGCTAAAATTTGGGACAGTGAGTTGTCTTAGGCCCTTCGACATATTTCTTTAATTTGTCTTAGATCGTTTCAGATTTGAGTATAGCTGCCATATAGACCGATCCTCCGATTAAGGGTTTTAGGCCCATAAAAGCCACAATTTTTATCCGATTTTGCTAAAATTTGGGACAGATAGTTGCGTTAGTCCCTTCGACATCTGTCTTTAATTTGACCCTGATCGGATCAGATTTGGATATAGCTACCATATAGACCGATCTCTCGGTTTTAGGTTTTGGGGCCATAAAACGCGCATTTATTGTCCGATGTCGCCGAAATTTTTGATAGTGAGTTGTGTTAGGTCCTTTGACATCATTTGTCAGTTTGGCTCAGATCGGCCTGGATTTGGATATAGCTGCCATATAGACCGATCTCTCAATTTAATGTTTTGGGCCCTAAAAAGCGCATTTATTGACCGATGTTGCGGAAATATTATCCGATTTTGCTGAAATTTGGGGCAGTGAGTTGTCTTAGGCCCGTCGACATCTGTCTTTAATTTGGCCCAGATCGGTCCAGATTTGGATATAGCTGCCATATAGACCGATCCTCCGATTTAGGGTCTTAGGCCCATAAAAGCAACATTTATTATCCAATTTTGCTGAAATTTGGGGCAGTGAGTTGTCTTAAGCCCGTCGACATCTGTCTTTAATTTGGACCTGATCGGTCCAGATTTGGATATAGCTGCCATATAGACCGATCTCTCGGTTTTAGGTTTTGGGGCCATAAAAAGCGCATTTATTGTCCGATGTCGCGCGAAATTTGGGATAGTGAGTTGTGTTAGGCTCTTAGACATCCTTCTTCAATTTCATTAAGATCGGACCAGATTTGGATATAGCTGCCATATAGACCGATCTCTCAATTTAATGTTTTGAGCCCATAACAGTCGCATTAATTGTCCGATGTTGCCGAAATTTGGGACAGTAAGTTGTTTTAGGCCCTTCTATATCCTTCATCAATTTGGCCCAGATCGGTCCAGATTTGGATATAGCTGCCATATAGACCGATCCTCCGATTTAGGGTCTTAGGCCCATAAAAGCCACATTTATTATCCGATTTTGCTGAAATTTAGGACACATAGTTGCGTTAGGTCCTTCGATATCTTTCTTCAATTTGGCTCAGATCGGTCCAGATTTGGATATAGCTGCCAAATAGACCGATCCCTCGATTTAAGGTTTTGGGCCTATAAAAGGCCCATTTATTGTCCGATGTCGTCGTAATTAGGACAGTGAGTTATATTAAGCCCCTTGGCATACTTCTGCAATATGGCACAGATCGGTCCAGATTTGGATATAGCTACCATATTCGTTTTTTATTGGCTCAATACCCTATAACCGTATATCGGTGTATATGGCAGCTATATGTAAATATTGTCTGATACTGCCCGTTCAAGAACTTAACCTGTGTTTTACCTACTGATCTGTGCAATTTCAGCAGAATATCTCAAATTTTTGAAGGTTGAAGGATTAGCACCGGCGGACGGCCAGGCGGATGGACAGACACATGGGAATGGTTTAATCGTTTTAGAATTTTACGAAATATACTTCTTCGCAGCATCATGCTATTGCATTTTCTGCAGTTATTGACCCTATCTGGTCTACTAATCAACTGTTGAGCCCTGTGCTTGAGATGGAAATTATTTGCCCAGAGCTCGCACCCGTATAAGTGGATGCTGTTATGTTAGAAACTTCCTCTTTTTGGGCAGTGGCCCTCCCATGTTCGCAATAAGTCTGCTCAGTTGGGCTTTGATTCCGATTGCTTTATGACCAGAGAATTTTATCTGCGGAGCGAATGTCGGTTTGGAATCCAGTCGAATTCCGAGGTAATTTGCCGCCTTCCTTGACGTGATAACTAAGTTGTCGACTCGCATGTTTATTTACAGGGGAATTCGTCGTCTGGTTGGCAGAACTAGGTAAGTCTTGTGTGTGACCAACTCTAGTCCGCGTGCGTGTAGCCAGTTCCTCGAGCGAATCATGTCCTGTGTAAGCTTGCGCTGTGGCTATTCCGTGTTTCTCGCCTGTATGACTGCTCCAACGTTGTCTGTGTAGCCTACGAGGAAGGTCTCGTCAGGAAATTCTATCCTAAGGATGTCATCGTAGCTTATGTTCCATAGGTCTTGGCCCAGGATGAACCCCCGAGCTGTTCCTGATCTGTAATCTTGTCGTTCCACTTAACCAACTAGAGTCGTAGACCATAGTTCTACATTTAAGATAGATTTTGATTGTTCCTAATAGGTGTTTCAATCATCCTTTGTAGGGCTTCTACCACCACCCAAGACTGTTAAAAGCTTTCTTCACATCAAGGGCAACCAATTGTATGATTGGTCTGCTGTGTTGTTGTTTTTCTCGTGCACATTAAACCTCGTCAACAACATCTCTTATTTAGTCGACAGTTGATTTTCCTGAACGAAAGCCGTGATGCCTTGCAGATAGTCCTCTTGTTTGTCCCGTGTTTGTAGCTTCTTCTAGTCTGGGTTTGTTGGGTCTCTCGAGTAGTTTACCAGCTGTGTCAAGCATGCGTAGAGGTCTATAGGACGAGGGTGATAGTGCGTCTCCCTTTCCCTTGCTTATCAACACCAACTTCCGTTCTTTTCATAATTCTGGGAAAAAACTTTCCACAAGAAATGTATTATACATACATATGAGTATGCATGACCCTGTCATGGCTATTTGTTTCAGCACCTCTGTTGGTATTCCATCAGTAGCTGGTGCTTTCTTAGTTTTCAGTTTTGCAGCTGCCGATGTAAGTTCTTCCCCTGTAAAAGAGGCAAAGTCTTGTGTTTTCTCATTAACAGTATTGCATGCATCTATGTCTACAACGTGTTTACGATGTTATTCATGGTCTCTTCGTCTAACTCTCTTACTGGGCCCTTTCCGCTCTTTTGCATAACAACTTTGAAGCCAAGGCCCCACGGATCTCGGTTAATATCCTCTCTCAGTGCCTTCCACTGTTCTTACTATTTGGTAAGGCTTTACTAAGATTTTTCTTTGTCCCCTTATAGTCTTCGTTGTTGTTGTAGCCACATTTTCATGTGGAGGTGGCGATCATTGTTAACCTCATGTAGGTAAGCAAGCTCCTTCCAGTGCAAAGGACCAATCGCCGCGGGAACAGGGTCGCAATGGGTAATTTAAAGGCGCCAATAGCCCGCCATGTCGAGCATCATAGGCATTCAGTATTTGTGCAAGAGCAGGTCTCGCCCTGCCTCTCACTGACTCCCCGCTCGATACTGCTGATTGTTCGCGATTGCCATTGCAGCTACTCCGTATGGAACATTCCACTATCCGCAACCTGTGGACGCTTCTCGTGACAGCTATTAACACCACATAGATCAGACCTCAATGTTCCAGCCTGTGTGGTGCTCAGAGCTATCCCATGCTGGGTCTTCGTATTCCTATGCTGCTTGACATCTCCACTTAGCTCTTGTGTATTTTCTTCGAAATCTAAGGTAGTTTCCCTAAGTGTGTTGATTGTCTCTTTCTACTAGTAGACAGCTGTTGTGTCTCTACGCATTGCCTTGTTTCAAGCTTTGGTTATGACGCCCAATGCCTGGCGTACTACGGATCTGGCATCTCCTTTAAGCTATTGGCTACCAGATATCTGGTCAATTTCAGACTTTTGTACAGAGGTTTCCAACTTATTCAGATGTCACTTGCGGGTACACTTTACTTCCCTTCGTTCAGTGGTTATGTTGCCCATTTGTAATGTATATGAGTTACATCTCTAGGACTCTCCAGTTTCTCCGGCCGTCTGATGGTAGGAACTCTTACCACAATGGCGACTATGAGGCTCGTTCTGGCCGCCATTTGCACAATACTTCTGTCATTTGTGTTGGTCCTTTTTATACCCTCCACCATAAGATGGGGGATATACTAATTTCGTCATTCTGATTGTAACTACTCGAAATATTCGTCTTAGACCCCATATTTCTTGATCGTCGTGAAATTTTATGTCGATCTAGCCATGTCCGTCCGTCCGTCTGTCTGTCGAAAGCACGCTAGCTTCTGAAGGAGTAAAGCTAGCCGCTTGAAATTTTGCACAAATACTTCTTATTAGTGTAGGTCGGTTGGTATTGTAAATGGGCCATATCGGTCCATGTTTTCATATAGCTGATATATAAACCGATCTTGGGTCTTGACTTCTTGAGCCTCTAGAGTGCGCAATTCTTATCCGATTGGGATGAAATTTTGCACTACGTGTTTTGTTATGATATCCAACAATTGTGCCAAGTATGGTTCAAATCGGTTCATAACCTGATATAGCTGCCATATAAACCGATCTTGGGTCTTGATTTCTTGAGAGTCTAGAGTGCGTAATTCTTATCCGATCGGAATGAAATTTTGCACAAGGTGTTTCGTTATGATATCCAACAACTGTGCCAAGTATGGTTCAAATCGGTCCATAACCTGATATAGCTGCCATATAAACCGATCTTGGGTCTTGACTTCTTGAGCCTCTAGAGTGCGCAATTCTTATCCGAATGGAATGAAATTTTGCACAACGTGTTTCGTTATTATATCCAACAATTGTGCCAAGTATGGTTCAAATCGGTCCATAACCTGATATAGCTGCCATATAAACCGATCTTGGGTCTTGACTTCTTAAGCCTCTAGAGTGCGCAATTCTTATCCGATTGGAATGAAATTTTCCACGACGTGTTTAGTTATGATATCCAACAACTGTGCCAAGTATGGTTCAAATCGGTCCATAACCTGATATAGCTGCCATATAAACCGATCTTGGGTCTTGACTTCTTGAGCCTCCAGAGGTCGCAATTATTATCCGATTTGCCTTAAATTTTGTACGACGGATTCTTTCATGACCATTAACATACGTGTTTATTATGGTCTGAATCGGTCTATATCCCGATACAGCTCCCATATAAATCGATCTCTCTATTTTACTTCTTGAGCCCACAAAGAGCGCAATTCTTATTCGAATTGGCTGACATTTTACACAGGTCTCCAACATAAATATAATTTAATTGTGGTCCAAACCGGACCATATCTTAATATCTTTTCTTATATCCTTTTTTTTGCCTAAGACGAGATGCCTGGAAAAGAACTCGACAAATGCGATCCACGGTGGAGGGTATGTAAGATTCGGCCCGGCCGAATTTAGCACGCTTTTACTTGTTGATCCTTATTCTATAGCTTGAGAGTTTAGGTCACCTGCCATTATGATTTGGTCTTTAGCGCCTCTAATCTCGTCCTCTATGGCTGCGAGTTTTGGTCCAAATGCATCGATATTGTCGCTTGGGGAAAGTAACAACTTAATATTATTACTCCATTTTGCTGCAGTTCCTGATAAATCCTCGAACCTCAGCCCGATTTTTTTTGAAGGTGCTAGTTGTCCAAACATTTCAAACTTCTTCAATATCGAATGAAAACAAAATCTTCCTCTTCAGAAATTTGTTATTCCATAATTTTTTTTATGAAAACATTATCAAATTTCGACCACTGTCAACTTGCACACGTACACATTCAAAGCAATTTATTCAACGTCTTTAACACCATTGCCGCTAAACAACCAAAAACAGCGACAACCCCACACCAAACACCACCACAACAACACAAATGCGCCGCCGAAAATTACGAAGGGAAGTGGGTTTGTTGAGCATTTGCCATTGATTTATAAGCCATAAAAACCAACAAACAACACAGTGTGTCCTTAAGGAATATTTATATCCTTTAAGCGTATGTAAACACCGAAAGAACAAAAACCCAAAAAAGAAAATGATTTCCGAAGGTATTCATTGTTACTCGCATAACGTCGTCTAGACTTATGTCACAAAATTTATGAGCCCCCGTGCTAGTTAACACAGCAATGTTTACGAAAAGCCTCTCAGACTTTATGGCAGGAGTAGCTAAGCGATAATGACTTTTGATACATTGACTTTGTTTAATGGCTTAAGCCAGCGGCGATGGTATTCAACAATTGCTACCCCCCATATATAGAATGATTGCGAAAGAAAACGAAAAATAAATAAAACATGCCTATTGAAATGTTGTGGAATGTTATCATTAGAGGCTACATTTCGAATGTTATACGATATCAGTGAAATCCTACCAAAGAAGTCAAGGCTGGAATTAATTAAAGGTACAAAAGAACTAATTTAAATTTTATATATTTTTAAAAGGAAATAAAGAAGATAAATGTTATAAAGATTCGATTCTTGTTTGAATCGTTGAGTGGAGCAGACGTTTTGTAGGAGATAAAAAAAAATTAAGTCACTCAAGGAAAGCAACGGCAGTGTTATCCATTAGGCGGTTGACGATCTGTGACTCTTCCCAGTGGAGTGGCAGATCTAGTGCCCGGGAGTAGACTTAAAATGGACTCAAAGGACCTCACTGCTGCGATGGGGGTATAAGGCCGTAGCCTGTTATCTTCTACTGAGACCTCGACTGGTGGAGCTGCTGTGCCAGGCTCCACTAGCCTACAGATGACATAACAGCAGGGCTTTAGACGAAAACACCCTGTTCGGGTCTTAAGAACAAGGCCGCTCCTATTTTACCTTCGCATGTCCTTAAGAGGTTAAAATAATACAAGGCTCATCGCTCTCAGATTTATTTAGAGGCTTGGTGTGAATGATCCTTAAACTCACACCTACAAGGAGAGAGGCTCCTTTAATTGGGCTTGGATATTCGCTGCATAGTATACCCCAAAGGCTACAGGTTTAGATTCGGATACGGCAACGCAGTCAGCCAAAGGCCTGCGATTAAGTGGATTGCATCCCATGCTCAAAAGAACTAAGGCGAACAATAATAATGTCGGTCCAAGAAACTTTGCTAATGTCGCTAAGGACAGCTTGGTGATGAAAGTTATCGACAAGCGAACAATTGGAGCGGGGTACTCGATGGACTGTCATCTGCATACTCCAATGTCCTTGCAGATTTGCCTGGGCCTCCTCCAGTCGGGCCGACACAAACAAATTGCCTTCGGAGATCAACGCTCATTGAAATGAATTGTTGCGCCCTTAACAAGATTGGCGAGATTTGGCCAGGGGCGGCACTGGATTAAGTCAACAAGATAGATATTCATACTCGACTAATTGCTCATGATTGGATACCAGGGTTTCCCTCAGATTCTGAGTGCATACTTGGAACACTTAGGGACTGTAATCTAATCCTTCAACCACCGACTGGAAGATCCCTATCCACAAACCATGGGTGTGTGGAGGAAGGTTCGTGAACTTAGAATTCCTGGTTTTAAACTACTCAAAGGTACGGGAAATGGGAAACATACAGCCTGTATTTTTGCAAAAAGTAGTCTAAATGTTTTTCTTCTCCTATCGCTAGATACTAAAGATTCAGTAGTAGCCAGCCTTGAAATAAATTAGTCTCGTTACTGGCTGGCTTCCCTATATATTGGACAATATTCAGAGATGCCGCGTTTAAGCCGCTTCTGTAAGTGGTGTTCATTGCTGTCACGAGAAATTTAGCTGCGAGCTGCTGGGCTCGTCCACAGGTTGCGGATAGTGGAATGCTCCATACAAAGTGGCTGCAATGGCAGTCGCGGACAATCAGCGATATCGAGCGGAGGTTCTCAGTAAAAGGCTGGGTGGCAACGGCTATCGCATAAATACTGAGTGCCTATGATGCTCGATATGACAAGGCGAGTAATAACCAATGGCCACCTTGTTCCTGCGGCGATTTGTCCTTTATCCTTAAGAAAATACTGCTGATGTGATCCTTCGTCTAAAAAGAAGAAAGGCTGATTGCTATGAATTTCGGCACCCATTCTGCACGACTATCCCTTCAAGACCAGAAAGGGAAGTAGAAACTGTGGAGGACATAGTTAAGCGGATCACAAAGGCCCTGAATGGCTCGATTGTGTCAGCATGTCCTAAGGCCAAGCCAAGGGGAAAACAGCGACCGCCATGGAGGACCCCAGAACTGGTTGGTTTAAGTAAGGGCTGCAGAAAACTCTTCAACAGGCTGAAGCCACAAGGGCCCCACGCGGTTGGGACGGCTATAAGGCTAAGCCAAGAAAATGAAAGGGCAAGCTAAGGATTCTAGGCTAAGGAAGATCTTATCATCGAAACCAATAGCGGTGGGGTATATTCAGAATTCAGAGAATGTATGGATAATTTCTAGTGAGGAAACATTAGAACACCTTGTTGATACACATTTCCCTGGAAACTCTCCAACGGATAAAGTAGTACCAGATAATGTTGTGACTGGTATGCACTCATCGGAGGTTATGTCTAAGTCGAAAATTCTTTGGGCGATACAAATTTTCGACCTTTCTAACTTAGTCGCCATAGTCGGGCTGTCAAGGAATATGCAATGGTAGCATTTCTTGACGTTGAAGGTTAATAATCTAACACCGACATCAATCATGAAGGAGCTGGAATTTCTAAGCATCAACACTGCTGAAAGAAATTTTATTAATAACTCACTCAAAGATATATTAAGACAGGCTTGGGATTTGTAGATCTAAAAAGATGGGTCAGCAAACGAACACCTCAAGGAGTGGTACTGTCTTCTCTACTTTGGAATATACCAATTACCAATATATTAATTTCCCTGGGAGATTAATATATTGGTGTAAAAGTAATTGAGTATACTAATGACGTGGCTATTGCGGTACGGTTGAAAGTGTGCTAGCACTCTTAGAGATATTCTTCAGAAAACTTTATATGCGACAGAGAAGGGGGCTACGGAAAGTAGTCTAGGCGAAAAACCGTGCAAGACAGAAGTAGTTATTTTCAGCAGGAGATATAAGTAACCTACATGGCACCTGTCTCCTTGGAAGGAGAGAATTTTAAATTTGCTGAAAGCGCAAAATACCTGGGTATTTTGTTGAATAAGAAATTTAACATCAAATCCAACATTTTGGAAAGGGCAAGGAAGGCAACTCTGGCCCTATACACCTGCAAGACAGCCATTGGCAAAAGTTGGGGGTTGAGACCGTGTGTCATGCATTGGCTATATGCTGCAGTTGTCAGACCTATAATGCTATATGGTGTTGTGATCTGGTGGACGACGCTTCAAATGTCCACCTACCCGGATCAAAAGGATGGTTTGCTTGTGCATCACAGCGCCACTGAGGACGACACCATCTGATGAACTAGATTTAATGCTACATCTTATGCCTCTGGACATTGTGGCTACCCAAATTGCAGCGACCACTGCCGTGAGGTTAAGGAGCTTTCTGATTGGCCATGTGGCGGCTACTGACACTGTGTCATGTTTGATACAATATCCGATGTTCCAGGCAGTGTCGACTACACACTACCTGAGTCGCTTTTTGATAAAAATTACCGTACCACTATTTCTGATAGAATCGATTGAAACTACGATATCCCTGGTAACAGAAGTTACATAGACTTCCATACAGATGGTTCCAAACTAAACGACCAGGTGGGCATTGGGATGTACTCTAAAGATCTAGAATTGGTCATATCGAAAAGGTTACCCAACCACCGTAGCGCAGAGGTTAGCATGTCCGCCTATGACGCTGAACGCCTGGGTTCGAATCCTGGCGAGATCATCAGAAAAAATTTTCAGCGGTGGTTTTCCCCTCCTAATGCTGGCGACATTTGTGAGGTACTATGCCATGTAAAACTTTCACTCCAAAGAGGTGTCGCACTGCGGCTCGCCTTTCGGACTCGGCTATAAAAAGGGGGTCCCTTATCATTGAGCTTTAACTTGAATCGGACTGCACTCATTGATATGTGAGAAGTTTGCCCCTGTTCCTTAGTGGAATGTTCATGGGCAAAATTTGCAATTTACCCGACCACTGCAGTGTGTATCAAGTAGCGATTCTTGCTATTAAGAAAGTGGTGGAATATCTAAGATATAATGTTATTATTACGATTGGCATTAATATCTTCTCAGCAAATGCAAATTTTGCCCATGAACATTCCACTAAGGAACAGGGGCAAACTTTTCACATATTAATGAGTGCAGTCCGATTCAAGTTTAAGCTCAATGATAAGGGGCCTCCTTTTTAAAGCCGAGTCCGAACGGCGTGCCGCAGTGCGACACCTCTTTGGAGAGAAGTTTCACATGGCATAGTCCCTCACAAATGTTGTCAGCATTAGGAGGGGAAAACCACCGCTGAAATTTTTAGTTTTTTCTGATGGTCTCGCCAGGATTCGAACCCAGGCGTTCAGCGTCATAGGCGGACATGCTAACGTCTGCGCTACGGTGGCCTCATCTTCTCTATCTAACTTCTCAGACAACCATTAAATCCCTGGATAACATATTTCTAAACCCAAAAACCCTGCCCTCGACTGTCGCAGATCTCTCAACGAGATGGCTGAACAGTTCAAAATTCACCTGTTCTGGGTGCCGAGCCACAGAGACATCCCAGGGAATTGTAAAGCGGAGGAGCTTGCGAGACTAGGAACTACCCTACACATTCCAGGGGTACTGTTATCTATGGGTATGCCTTTAGCAACAGTTAGCTAAGTTTTCAGGACCAGGCCCGAAGGACAACGATTGATAGATGGTCACAAAGAGGGGGCTTTGAGCATTCCCAAACTATGTGGCCTAATCTAGACTTAAAGAGGTCTACTGCTTTGCTATCATTGGCTAGAACATACGTCTCAGTCATTGTATCCGTCATGACAGGACACTGTCTAATAGGAAAACATGCTGACAGACTGAAGGTTGCCAGCAACGACTTTTGCAGAAGCTGTGGGGACATCGAATAAGAAGAGACTATAGAACACCTTCTGTGTGTGTGTCCCGCACTAGCAGTGAGAAGGAGTTTCACTTTAGGTTCTCATTTCCTTGAGAACCTGTCTGATTTAATTGGGGTTTTTAAAGCGATCTGGATGATTCAACGGTAGAAACTAGAAGGCATTTTCCTTCTTCTGTTACTGTGGTATCACAATGAACGAAAACGTCTAGGTGAGTCTGATGGCAGACTGGCACTTAAACCCAAACTAAACCTAAACATATATCCATGGTGTTGGCTATGCAAGGTTTTTACTAGTTTTATTGGGTTGCCCAAAAAGTAATTGCGGATTTTTTAAAAGAAAGTAAATGCATTTTTAATAAAACTTAGAATGATCTTTAGTCAAATATACTTTTTTTGCACTTTTTTTCTAAAGCAAGCTAAAAGTAACAGCTGATAACTTACAGAAGAAAGAATGCAATTACAGAGTCACAAGCCGTTGAAAAAATTTGTCAACGTCGACTATATGAAAAATCCGCAATTACTTTTTGGGCAACCAATAGTTTCTGCTCTTAAATACATCGTCCAAAGACCTAGTCACATGTGAATTCTGTTGGAGGTCTAGTTTAGTTTTGCTTTAAAATTATGGTTTTATACCCTTAATCCCACTTTAAATAAAATAAAAAAACATGCAACTTTTTACCAGAAGTTATGTTCACCACCTTTGAAATATGACCCTTCAAATCCTTACCGAAAATTCCTAAACGTTGTAAAAAAAAAAATGGCAATGCATTTCTATTGAATGTGATTTATAACACATGTAGCATCTAACATATCAATGATAGATACAAATTTTCCCAGGAAAATATGAAAAACGCTCATCCATTTTCCATGAACACAAAACAAATAATTTAAAAGCAGCACAATTTATTATTTATGGCATAGGGCAACACTGCAAACGGCACATGTTGCTGAGGTCCTGGCCATTCTTACCACATGTGGACAGGCCAATTCCTTTTCCCAAAAAAAAAAAAAAAAAACAGAACAACCAACACCAGGAAAAAACTGCTCCAACTCCTTTCTGCTCAACATTGCAAAAACCAGCAGAAAAGTCTTAGGGCAGTAGGGTAAACTAGAAAGTGTATTTAGTCTATATTTTTATTTCTTATAAAAATTGGAAACACTTTATTTTGGTAGCTCTTATCTGTTTATAAAGGACCGACCTACCAAACACCAAACAAAGGGCCCATACCAATTCATAAATAATCCCACAACCAGAAGGAATGACATAAAAAAGTAAGACAGGAAATGCCAATCCAAGCTCTGCAACAAAAAAACGAAGAGAGAAGAAAAGTTTTCAACGATTATCGCAAAGCAAATACCAAAGGGGAGCAAAAAAAGCTTAAAAATACCAACACAGCAGCAAAGGACAAGGCAAAGCCGGTACTCGGCAGACAAAAAGGTAAAAACTTTTGTATGAATTCGTTACCTTTTAACTTATGGCCCATTTTTATATGAGAGTTCATTCATATTGACTAAGCCCTTACTTATACACACACGCACGTACACACACTCCCATGCATGCATGTGAATCCACTAAGGACCCCGAACCTATAAGGCTGCAAATGAACGCACGAATGACTGAATGACTCAATTTCGCCACAATATGGTACCAAATATAGCCAAAGGACAAAGGTTGTCCTTTTGTGGAAGTTACAAAATGATGGCCACCAACACCCATGCACCAACCCAACACTCACACAAATACTTGTTTGACATTTCCTTATACTATTGTGCCACTTGTCCATATGTGTTTATGGTTTCTTATTGGCCATGGAATGGGGTGATAAGGGTAAAATAAATCATAATAAAAATTATTTTTTATTTCCTTTCTCTTTCGCCTTTTTATTTCAATTTAAAAGTTTATGCTAGGCATTTACATAAATTCTATTTCGCTTTATTTATCCATTCGTTAGTCCTTTATCCCTTGCAATAGCCAAAAAAACAACCTGCTGGCTGTGAATTGGTGTGGGTGTGTTTGTGTAGGTTTTTTTCATTTTCGAATTTATTGATTTATAACTTAATAACAATAATAAATAAGTCACAAACCCTAAAGATTGTCAAAAGGTAATCCAAGACTTCTGGAAATGGTCGATGGAAAATTAAATTAAAATAAATTTGCTAAGCTAATATGACATTGTGGAAATGAAGGTTAGGTTAGGTTGAAAAGAGGGTGTAGATATTAATCCGCCCCATGCCACTATGGACATACACCTAAGCCAGTAATCGGCTTGTTATGCGCTCTAAAAACTATAAAGTAAACTCTAAAAAGAAAATTTTAAGTTATGAGTTCCGTGCTACTTACAAAATCCTTAATTGTTTGCAATGCCACTCTTCTAAGTTGGTTCATGTCTGATGCTCCAATGTCTCATCATCTTCCACGCATGCCCTACACATGGTATCACTTGCCGCACCGATTTTACATAACTGAGCTCGTAGTAGAATGTGTCCCCTTATGATACCAATAGTTATACTGATCTTCTTCTTGCTTCCTTTCAGTAATAGCCTCGTCTTCTCACTGTCTGGATCTCCCCATAGGATTTTCGCTGTCCTAACGTCCGTTTCGCTGTTCCACAATGTTGCATGCGCATTCGTCGCCCACGCCTTAACTCGGACTGCGTCGACCCGAAAGGCTTCGGGCTAACCAAGTTTATTGACGGCAGTCCTCCGGCCTTCACCGCCAAATCGTCTGTCCCTTCATTTCCCCTTACTCCGTTATGGCCCGGCACCCAAACGATGCGGGTGGTGCCATCCTCAGAGAAGGCGTTAATCTCCTTCTTACACTGCAAGACTGTTCGTGATCTTACCGTCCTGGTTGTGGCAATTTTACTGTCGGTAAATATGTTCACAATCGACGGCCTCGCGTTAGCACGCCACCACTTTACGCATTCCGTGATTGCCAGGATCTCCGCCTGCAGGATCGTATTATGGTCAGAAAGTCTGAAAAAGATCTCAGTCCCTCAGTGGGTTCTCAATGTAAACCCCCAGGCCCACTTTGTCCTCTAGCTTAGATCCATCAGTGTAACGTGATCTTCCAGATGGCAATACTAGGGTTCCGTCAATCCAAGGTTCGGCAGATGGCAGCAGTGCGTCGCACTTGACTTCAAGGTTAATCTCAGGTATCCGATCGGATACCTCTCCCCTTCCTTCCAGGTTTCCTATCCTTTGAGCAGCTCCCATCCTCAATCCATTCTCTCATCGCCTTAAGTCTCACACTTAATCTGTATGCCAATGGGTCGAATATCTAGAATAGTCTCCAGTGCCCCAGTAGGCATGATCCTCATTGCTCCGCCTATGCCAAGACAACTTGTTCTCTGAACCTGTTGTATGGTCCTTATGTTGCACTCTTTCTCCATAGCAGTCCACCAAACTACTGAGGCGTAAGTAAGTATTGGTCTAATCACGCTCCTGTAGAGCCAGTGGACTATCCTAGGTTCAGTCCACATTTCGAGCCTACGGTGTCTCATGAATGTGACACTTCCAAATCAGTTTCCTGTCCAAGATCACTCCCAAGTATATGACCTTGTCAGACTTATTGAGGAAACGTGATGCGTTAAATTTGCCCTTCTTCGTCTTCCTCGTGAACAGGCATATTTCAGTCTTCTCTTGGTTAACATTGAGTACTCTGGGTCTAGCATAGTCATATGCATATGACTGGGCTAGACCCAGATCCTTACCTCTTAGAAGTATTATAACATCGTCTGCGTAGCAGACGAGTTCAAATCCCTCCTCAGCCAGCATCCGTAATAGGTCATTTATGGTGGTCACCCATAGGAGTGGCGATAAAATGCCCGCCTTTGGCGTGCCCTATACCACTTTCTCCCTTATATTTATGCCATTGGACACACAATTTATCCACCTGTTCCATAGCATATGGTTTATCCAGTCTCTAAGGACCGGGACCACCCGATACTGGTTTAAGGATTGGATCAATGTGTCGCTCCGCACATTGTTAAAAGCCCCCTCAATGTCAATGCATATCGCCAGTGTGTACGTTTTGGCATCAAAGGATTCTTCTATTTTATGCATAACCTCGTGCAGGGCAGTCTCCACCGACCTCTGCGCTACGGAGGCCACCGTAGCGCGGAGGTTAGTACAATACCTTTTATCAAATAGCAGCAATATGGTTCGAAGTGGGCCATATTCGGCATAGAGGTCAAAGTGTATCATATACGAAATCTGATAATAAATTGTTTTTATAGGCTTAGAAGTCAGGAGATCGGGCTACATGGAAATTATATCTCAATATGGTCAGAATTGGTTCATATTCGTCATGGACATAACGGTGCCTTTAATGGCCAGAAAACCCTAAATTGGGCCATTGGTCTACATAGCACCTATATATATCCCAATAAATTCCGATTTGTTTATATATCCACCAACATGGAATAGTTGTCCTCTTCGAGAAAGGAAATTAGCCCAAGAAAAGCCCTGGATGACCGGGAAGATTCGCAATATTGGGAAAGAGGTCCGCAGACATTTTAACAGTGCACGTCGTAAAAATCGGAAGTATATTGGGATGTGTATCTCACACGGCTCAAGGAATACAAAAAGATTATCAGAGCGGCAAAACGTGCCTGTTGGAAGTTTTTCTCTGACCAGGTTGATAGCGATAATGACGCCGCTAAGATAAAAAAGTTTCTTTCAAAAAGTTTCTCTCCAAACAGAAATGCTAGTAGACGATATAGGAGTGAGAGCGATGTAAAGATGTTGAAACTTTTGATGAAACCCTATTTACCACCGAATACGACGGGACTCACGGAGATACCGGAATCTTGGAATAATGATGTTGATCGAAGGCATATCATTACAGAATTATGGTGAAGAAATCCTTGAGGAGTTTCAAACCATTTAAGTCACCCGGACCTGAAATGGAGGTCGACTTATTACAAAAGGAGGCCGACTTACTACAAAAGGAGGCCGACTTACTACAAAAGGAGCCTGACTTACTACAAAAGGAGGCAGACTTATTACAAAATGAGGCCGACTTACTACAAAAGGAGGCCGACTTACTACAAAAGGAGGCCGACTTACTACAAAAGGAGGCCAACTACAAAAGGAGGCCAACTACAAAAGGAGGCCGACTAAAAAAGGAGACCAACTACAAAAGGAGGCCGACTACAAAAGGAGACCGACCCTGCCCGAGGTTGCGCATAAAATAGAAGAATCATTCGATGCCCAGAAGGGTCTTGCATATGACTGGACTACAAATGGAGGCCAACTACAAAAGGAGGCCCACTACAAAAGGAGGCTTACCCTGCCCGAGGTTGTGCATAAAATAGAAGAATCCTACGATGCCCAGACGTACACATTGGCGGTTTGTACTGACATCGAGGGGCGTTTAATAATGTGCGGACCAACACATTGATCCAATCCTTAGACCAGTACCGGGTGGACCGGGTCCTTAGAGACTGGATAAATCATATGCTATAAAGGAGAAAGTGAGACAGGGCACGTCACAGGTGGGGAATTTTATCGCAGACGATGTTTTAGTAAGGAACCAGCTATGCAGAAGGGTCGAAAGGGTCTTGCATATGGCATATGACTGGGCTAGACCCAGGGGTCTCAATGTTATGGCAGGGAAGAAAGAGTTATGCCTGTTCACGAAGAAGACGAAGGTGGGCCAATTTGTCGCGCCACGTTTCCTCAATGAAACGATTTTGACATCTGACAAGGTCAAATACTTAAAACTGATCATGGACAGGAACGCAATGTTGGATCCATTCAACAAGTTCAGAAAATATGTTGTCTTAGCATTGGCGGAGCGATGAGGACCACGCTCACTAGGGTATTGGAGAGTATTCTAGATATCCAACCCTTTGACATACAGATTAAGTGGAAGGCAGCCTCTGCGGCTTCGAGACTTAACGCGAAGGGATAATGGATTGGGGATGGGAGCAGCTCATACCATCGCGGTATAACCGAGGCCACGATAGGAAACCTGGAAGGAAGGGAAGAGGTTTCCGATCGGATACCTGAGACGACACTTGCTGAGACAGCTCTGCTGCCAGCGGCATAGTCCAGATGGATCAAAGCTAGAGGACAGAGTGGGCCTGGTGGTCTATACTGCGAGCCCAGAGGAAACCTGGAAGGAAGGGAAGAGGTTTCCGATCGGATACCTGAGACGACACATGCTGAGACAGCTCTGCTGCCAGCGGCATAGTCCAGATGGATCAAAGCTAGAGGACAGAGTGGGCCTGGTGGTCTATATTGAGAGCCCAGAGGAAACCAGGAAGGAAGGGAAGAGGTTTCCGATCGGATACCTGAGACGACACTTGCTGAGTTAGCTCTGCTGCCAGCACCATAGTCCAGATGGATCAAAGCTAGAGGACAGAGTTGGCCTGATGGTCTATATTGAGAGCCCAGGGACTGAGATCTGTTTTAGACTGTCTGACCATAATACGGTCCTGCAGACAGAGATCCGAGCGATGTCGAAATGCGTGAGGTGGTGTGATGTGGTGTTCACGCGAGGACGTCGAGTATGAACATCTTTACGGACAGTACACTAGCCATCAAGGAAATAACAACAAGGACGCTAAGATCACGAACAGTCTACCAGTGTAAGAAAGAGATTAACGCCTTCTCTGGGGATGGGAAAATCCGCATCGTTTGGGTGCTGGGCCATAACGGAGTAAGGGGAAATAAAGGGGCAGACGATTTGGCAGTGAAGGCCAGATGACTGCCTCCAAAAAACTTGGTTAACCCAAAGTCTTTCGGGTCGACGCAGACCGCGTTAAGGGCGTGGGCTACGAAAGCACATGTAACACAGTGGAACAGCGAAACGGTCGATAGGACGACAGAAGTCCTGTGGGAAGATACAGATTGGGAGAAGATGAGGCTATTACTGAAAGGAAGTAAGAAGGAGGTCGGTATAGCTCTCGATATCATAACAAGACACATACGACTACGATCTCACTTGTGCAAAATCTGTGCCGGTATCTGTTGAACGCGAAAGCCGGGCAATGACCAAGGAAATGCTCCAATGTCTCATCATCTTCCACGCATGCCCTACACATGGTATCACTTGCCGCACCGATTTTACATAAGTGAGCTCGAAGTCCTATGTGTCCCGTTATGATACCAATAGCTTTACTGACCTTCTTCTTGCTTCCTTTCAGTAATAGCCTCGTCTTCTAACTATCTGGATCTCCCCATAGGATTTTCGCCGTCCTACCGACCGTTTTGCTGTTCCACAATGTTGCATGCGCATTTATCGCCCACTCCCTTAACTCGGACTGCGTCGACCTGAAAGGCTTTGAGATATCCTAGTTTATTGACGGCAGTCCTCTGGTCTTTAATGCCAAATTGTCTGCCCCTTCATTTCCCCTTATTCCGTTATGGCCCTTCACCCAAACGATACGGATTTTGCCATCCTCAGAGTAGGCGTTAATCTCCTTCTTACACTGCAAGACTGTTCGTGATCTTACCGTCCTGGTTTTTATTGCCCTTAGGGCAATTTTACAGTGGGTAAAGATGTTCTCAATCGACGTTCTCGCGTAAGCACCACACTTCACGCATTCCGTAATCACCCGGATCTCCACCTGCAGGACCGTATTATGGTCAGGCATTCTAAAACAGATCTCAGTCCCTGGGTTCTCAATGTATACCCCCAGGCCCACTCTGTCCTCTAGCTTTGATCCATCCATGTAAAATGATCTTCCAGATGGCAATGCTAGGGTTCCGTCAAGACTGTGCCAATGGCAGCAGTGCGTCGCACTCGACTTCAAGGTTAATCTCAGGTATCCGATCGGATAACTCTCCCCTCCTTGAAGGTATCTTATCGTCGCCTCGATTTATCGCGATGGTATGAGCTGCTCCCACCCTAAATCCATTCTCTCATCGCCTTAAGTCTCAAAGCCATAGTGGCTGCCTCACACTTAATCTGCATGTCAATGGGTCGGATATCTAGAATGGTATCCAGTGCCCTAGTGGGCGTGGTCCTCATCACTACGCCTATGCCAAGACAACATTTTCCCTGATCTATTTGTATGATCCTTATGTTGCACTTTTTCTCCATAGCAGTCCACCAAACTACTGAGGCGTAAGTAAGAATTGGTCTCATCGCCTTAAGTCTCAAAGCCGTAGTGGCTGCCACACACTTAATCTGCATGTCAATGGGTCGGATATCTAGAATAGTATCCAGTGCCCTAGTGGGCGTGGTACTCATTGCTCCGCCTATGCCAAGACAACATGTTCTCTAAACCTATTGTATGGTCCTTATGTTGCACTTTTTCTACCAGTCCACCAAACTACTGAGGCGTAAGTATGTATTGGTCTTATCATGCTCCTGTAGAGCCAGTGGACTATCCTAGGTTCAGTCCCCATTTCGAGACTACGGTCCGCCTACATAGTGCCCAACATCTGTAAATCTTCTCAGTACGCTCCTGAATGTGACACTTCCAATTCAATTTCCTGTCGAAGATCACACCCAAGTATATGACCTTGTCAGATATCGAAATCGTCTTATTGAGGAAACGTGATGCGTTAAATTGGCCCTGCTTCGTCTTCCTCGTGAACAGGCATATTTCAGTCTTCTCTTGGTTAACATTGAGACCTGGGTCTAGCCTAGTCATATGCCATATGCAAGACCCTTTCGACCCTTCTGCATAGCTGGTTCGCATCCTTACTAAAACATCGTACAGATTAAGTGGAAGGCAGCCTCTGCGGCTTCGAGACTTAACGCGAAGGGATAATGGATTGGGGATGGGAGCAGCTCATACCATCGCGGTATAACCGAGGCCACGATAGGAAACCTGGAAGGAAGGGAAGAGGTTTCCGATCGGATACCTGAGACGACACTTGCTGAGACAGCTCTGCTGCCAGCGGCATAGTCCAGATGGATCAAAGCTAGAGGACAGAGTGGGCCTGGTGGTCTATACTGCGAGCCCAGAGGAAACCTGGAAGGAAGGGAAGAGGTTTCCGATCGGATACCTGAGACGACACATGCTGAGACAGCTCTGCTGCCAGCGGCATAGTCCAGATGGATCAAAGCTAGAGGACAGAGTGGGCCTGGTGGTCTATATTGAGAGCCCAGAGGAAACCAGGAAGGAAGGGAAGAGGTTTCCGATCGGATACCTGAGACGACACTTGCTGAGTTAGCTCTGCTGCCAGCACCATAGTCCAGATGGATCAAAGCTAGAGGACAGAGTTGGCCTGATGGTCTATATTGAGAGCCCAGGGACTGAGATCTGTTTTAGACTGTCTGACCATAATACGGTCCTGCAGACAGAGATCCGAGCGATGTCGAAATGCGTGAGGTGGTGTGATGTGGTGTTCACGCGAGGACGTCGAGTATGAACATCTTTACGGACAGTACACTAGCCATCAAGGAAATAACAACAAGGACGCTAAGATCACGAACAGTCTACCACTGTAAGAAAGAGATTAACGCCTTCTCTGGGGATGGGAAAATCCGCATCGTTTGGGTGCTGGGCCATAACGGAGTAAGGGGAAATAAAGGGGCAGACGATTTGGCAGTGAAGGCCAGATGACTGCCTCCAAAAAACTTGGTTAACCCAAAGTCTTTCGGGTCGACGCAGACCGCGTTAAGGGCGTGGGCTACGAAAGCACATGTAACACAGTGGAACAGCGAAACGGTCGATAAGACGACAGAAGTCCTGTGGGAAGATACAGATTGGGAGAAGATGAGGCTATTACTGAAAGGAAGTAAGAAGGAGGTCGGTATAGCTCTCGATATCATAACAAGACACATACGACTACGATCTCACTTGTGCAAAATCTGTGCTCAAAGTGATAGCATGTGAAGGGCATGGGGGGAAATTGATGAGACGTTATAATATTACCTACGTGATTGCCCGGCTTTTGCGGCTAATAGGCACCGGCACTTAGTTGGGGACACAATACCAGATATGAACCAACTTATAGACATGATATGAAAAACATTTTGGGATTTTGTAAGTAGCACCGAATTCCTGTTTTAGATTTTCTTTTTCGAGGTTACTTTTTGCTATTTAGAGCGCACAATAAGCTCTTTTCAACCTAAACTAACCTTAACTAATTCGGATCATATTGCGATATAGCTGCAATATAGACGTTTGTTCTGATTTAGGGTCTTGGAGCGCACAATAAGCCGATTACCTCTTTTCAACCAAGCCTAGCCTTACCTAATTCGGATCATATTGCGATATATTGGGTTGCCCAAAAAGTAATTGCGGATTTTTTATATAGTCGGCGTTGAAAAATTTTTTCACAGCTTGTGACTCTGTATTTGCATTCTTTCTTTTGTCAGTTATCAGCTGTTACTTTTAGCTTTCTTTAGAAAAAAAGTGTAAAAAAAAGTATATTTGATATAAGTTCATTCTAAGTTTTATTAAAAATGCATTTAATTTCCTTTAAAAAATCCGCAATTACTTTTTGGGCAACCATAGCTGCAATATAGACCTTTGTTCTGATTTAGGGTCTTGAGCTCATTTACTGTCTAAATTCAGAACAGTGAGTTGTACTAATGCCCCCGATATTCATATCGGAATATATTTACATATAGCTGTCATAATGACCGATCTTTGGATATAGGGTCTTATGTCCATAAAAGCCTCATTTATTGTCCGACTTTGCTGAAATTTACAAAAAGTATTTTGAAGTAGGGCACCTATATTTGAACGGAGTATGGTGCAGATAAAGGCCATGTTATTGTTTTAGTAGTGTGTTTTGTTCTATCTTTCGTCTGATTGATTCTGTTGAGCATCCAGATCCAGGAACTCTGCTACTGAGATGGGGTACGTCCAGAGAGATTTGCAACTGAGACGACTGGTTTTGGCTGAGCAGTTAAACAGATGACTTTTGTCGGTTGGTCCCTGGTCACAGTCGGGCGTCAATCCTTGCTCTGTTGGAATTGAGGCGGCTGCATCTGCCGGATCATAATTGATCAAGCACTACTCTGGTTTCATTGCACCTGGAGGTCAATTTCTTCTGGTGCAATGGGAGGCGTTCGTTCTCCAACTACCACATTCACCCGATAGCAATTCACCGCATCTGCTACCGTGTCTGCATGAATGTTGTCTAAGCCCACATGATCTAGAGGTTCTCGCTTGTAGCGCTGGACCTCACGCTCTCGATCAAGTAGATCTATCTTAAGGCTTCTAGGAGGTGTATACCTGTCTACAAGATGATGATTTGGATGTTCTCCGCGATAACAGCCCAAAAAGTATTGCTTAGACAGCATGTAGTCATGATGACTTATGTCGGTTGATCCCTGGTCACAGTCGGGCGTCAATCCTTGCTCTATTAGAATTGAGGCGGCTGTATCTGCCGGCTCATAATTGAGCCAGAACTACTCTGGTTTCATTGCACCTGGAGGTCAATTTCTTCAGGTGCAATGGGAGCCGTTCGTTCTCCAAGGGCCACATTCAGCCGATAGCTATTCACCGCATCTGCTACCGTGTCTGCATGAATGTTGTCTAAGCCCACATGATCTAGAGGTTCTCGCTTGTAGCGCTGGACCTCACGCTCTCGATCAAGTAGATCTATCTTAAGGCTTCTAGGAGGTGTATACCTGTCTACAAGATGATAATTTGGATGGTCTCTCCGATAACGGCCCAAAAAGTATTGCTTAGACAGCATGTAGTCATGTCTTCGCACTGGTAGGATCTTTGTCTCCTGATGGAGGTGGTCCACATGAGAACTGAGGAGACAGCCCGTCGTAGTTCGGAGGGCGGTATTCTGACAGATCTGAATATTATTCCACTGCGTGTCACAAAGCTGACGAGACCACACTGGTGCTGCAAAACTTATCACAGACCGGCCAATTGCTTTGTACGTGGTCAACAAGTGACTTAAGGTCCTTGTTTCTACTTTTGACTTTATAGATCAATATTTCGAGGTATTACAAACGTTATGACTAGGCTAGTAAAACACCGATCCAATAGTGATGGGTATAAAAATTGCCCATTTTTGATGTGGTTTTGTCTGCCGTCCTGACCGATCTTTATTCATTTTTTTACCCCACTTCGAAGAACGGGGGTTAATTAATTTTGTCATTCCGTTTGCATTCAAGTTTTATGGAAATATCCAATTTCAACCAATGTCCTGCAGTTTGTCTGTTGTAAATCAGCTAAAGTCTTTGAAAATAATTATGAAGAATATGACATCTTGATGTCATACCATCAATTTTTCAATTTTTGTTACCTTGAACTTTGTCCAAATTATAAAATTGAATTACCCTGAACTAAGTCTAGGCTTATTTCATTCCTGCTTTCAAAGAATTCATTGGAAAAGAGAATTATAAATTAGTAAATTTTTACACCACTTGGGAACAATTTAATAATTAATATCTTGGGATTATTTCTGTTTGGAATTCCCAAAACGTATTAATATAATTACATTAAACTTTTAAATATTGATCACTTAAGCCAGCCAGTCATCCATCCTTCATCTTAAGCAGGAACTATTGGAACAACAATGGCAACCTTCTTGACCCTCTAGACAACAAAACCATCGAAGCGACAATTGTGTACATGGTTAGATTAGGGTGTAACGAATGTTATGATTTATAATTTCAAAATTATCGACCAGATTTGCCAGCTTCCTGAACATATGACAACCGAGTGGGAAGAGTAAATTTGATGTCGATACATTATGGCATCTACACGCAAAACAATAATTCATTAGCCATAAACGAACTTTTTGCCAAGTAAACTTCTTTTGTGAAAAACGGTGGGACTTTGTTTACGATGAAATTGCAAGAATTTATGACTAATACAAAAGATGGATCTTTTTTTAAGGCGCAAAAACTTGTCAAATAATCTATACGCTGTAGAAATTCTTGTTGCCTACAGTATAGAACCGTTTGTCACGAAGTTTTTATACCCACCACAGAAGGATGGGGGTATCGCTTTAAAAAAGCTCAACAATTTGCGAATGTTCACATCCGCTAAATCTGACAAATTCTGAAGGAAACGAGAACCTAATATGGAATTCCTTCTGACTGCCAGTGCGGGATACAACACTGCAGATGTTCTACAGTCTTCTTATTCGAAGGTTACTAGCAACAACTTTGGCAGAAGCTGTGAGAGAAGAAGAGACTCTTTTTCTTCGATGTCCTCACAAGAGTCTCTTATTCTTCGATGTCCTTACAGCTTCTGCAAAAGTCGTTGCTGGCAACCTTAAGTCTGGCAGCATGCTTTCCGATTAGACAGTGACCTGTCATGACGTGCACATTGAATTAGAAGAATAGTCTCTTCTTCGATGTCCCCTCTAGAGTCTCTTCTTCTTCGATGTCCCCTCTAGAGTCTCTTCTTCTTCGATGTCCTCACAGCTTCTGCAAAACTCGTTGCTGGTAACATTCAGTCCGTCAGCATGTTTTCCGATTAGGCAGTGACCTGCCATGACGGACATAAAGACTGAGACGTCTGTTCTAGCTAGGGACACCAAAGCAGTAGACCTCTTCAAGTCTAAATGAGGCCACATAGTTTTTGAATGCTCACAGCCCCCTCTTTGTGACCATCTATCATTCGTTGTCCTTCACATCTGGTCCTGAAAACTAAGCTTACATCTGACTAGAAGCATACCCACAGATTCCAGTATCCCTGGAATATGTAAGGTAGTTCCCAGTCTCGCAAGATCGTTCGCTTTACAATTCCCTGGGATATTTCTGTGACTCGGTACCCGGGACATGTGAAATTTGAACTATTCAGCCCTCTCGTTGAGAGATCTGCCATAGTCGAAGGAGGTTTTTGTGTTTTTAGAAATTCAGAAAAGCTGCTCAGGTAGGGTATAATCCACATTGCCTGGAACATCGGACATTGTATCAAGGATAACACAGTGTCCGTAGCCTCCACATGATCAAAGAGAAAGCTCCCTTAGCCTCACGGCGGTGGTCGCAGCAATTTAAGTTGTGTTACGCCCTTCGACATTCTTCTTCAATTTGGCCCAGATTGGTCCACATTAGGATATAGCTGCCATATAGACCGATCTCTCAATTTAAGTCTTTGAGCCCATAAAAGGCGCATTTATTGTCCGATTTTAGGACAGTTAGTTGTGTTGGACCCTTCGACATTCTTATTCAATGTGACCAGATTTGGATGTAGCTGCCATATAAACCGATCTCTCGATTTAAGGCTTTGGGCCCACTAAAAGACGCATTTATTGTCCGATGTCGCCGGAATTTGGGACAGTGAGTTAAGGTCAGCCCTTCGACATTCCTCTTCAATTTGGCCCAGATTTGGATACAGCTGCTATATAGACCGATCTCTCGATTTAAGGTTTTTGGGCCCATAAAAGGCGCATTAATTGTCCGATTTCGCCCAAATTTGAGACAGTGAGTTGTGTTTGGACCTTCGATATCTTTCTTCAATTTGGCTCAGATGGGTTCAGATTTGGATACAGCTGCCATATAGGCCGATCTCTCGATTTAAAGGTTTTGGGGCCATAAAAGGCGCATTTATTGTTCGATGTCGCCGAAATTTGGGACAATCAGTTGTGTAGGACCCTTCGACATTATCCTTCAATTTGGCTCAGATCGGTTCTCCATTTAAAGTTTTGAGCCCATAAAAGGCGCATTTATTGTCCGATGTCGCCGGAACTTGGGACAATCAGTTGAATTAAGCCCCTGGACATATTTCTGAAATTTGGCCCAGATCGATCAATATTTGGATATAGCTGCCATATAGACCGAACTCTCGATTTAAGGTTTTGGGCCCATAAAAGGCGCATTAATTGTCCGATTTCGCCGAAATTTGGGACAGTGAGTTGTGCTTGTACCTTCGATATCTTTCTTCAATTTGGCTCAGATCGGTCCAGATTTGGATATAGCTGCCATATAGACCGATCTCCCGATTTAAGGCTTTGGGCCCAATTAAAAGACGCATTTATTGTCCGATGTCGCCGAAATTGGGGACAGTGAGTTAAGGTTAGCCCTTTGACATTCCTATTCAATTTGGCCCAGATTTGGATACAACTGCCATATAGGCTGATCTCTCGATTTAAGGTTTTGGGCCCATAAAAGGCGCATTAATTGTCCGATGTCGCCGAAATTTGGGACAGTAAGTTGTGTTTGGACCTTCGATATCTTTCTTCAATTTGGCTCAGATCGGACCAGATTTGGATATAGCTGCCAAATAGACCGTTCTCTCGATTTAAGGTTTTGGGACCATAAAGGCGAATTTTTTGTCCGATTTCGTCGAAATTTGGGACAGTGAGTTGTGTTGGGCCTTTCGACTTTCTCCTTTAATATGGCTCAGATCGGTGTAGAGAAAGCTCCCTTAGCCTCACGGCGGTGGTCGCAGCAATTTAAGTTGTGTTACGCCCTTCGACATCCTTCTTCAATTTGGCGCAGATCGGTTCACATTTGGATATAGCTGCCATAGATTGCCATATCGATTTAAGGTCTTGCGCCCATGAAAGACGCATTTATTGTCCGATTTTAGGACAGTTAGTTGTGTTGGGCCCTTCGACATCCTTAATCATCAATGTGATCCAGATCGGACCAGATTTCAGATATAGATGCTATAGAGCATAATGTATGCATTTTTCACCGGATTTTGACGAAAGGTGGTTTAGGTATACACCCGAAGTGGTGGGTATCCAAAGTTCGGCCCGCCCGAACTTAACGCCTTTTTACTTGTTTTTATGAATATATAACAAATGCCTCAATTGTTGTTAAGGAGTTCAAAAATTTTGAATGGGTTTATTGAAAAGTCTAAAATTGTTTTATTATTATCAGCAGGCGGTGTTTGCTGACATCAGCAGACTAATTTTTCTGGGTGTATCATTATAGGTCTGATAACTACAGTATATACCCAGTGTATGACGCGTGGTCTAAGCCTCAAATTTTTGCCAATGGCACTATTACAGCTGTATAGGGTAAGAGTTCACTTCCTGCCCGTTTTAAAATGTTCGATTTGAAGTTCAATTTCCTGTCCAGCAAAACACCCGGGTATTTTGCGCTTTCTGTAAATGGAACATTCTTTCCTCCCAAGGAGACAAGTTCCACTGTATGTCCTGCTGAAATTTGCATCTCCTGCTGAAAAGAACTGCTTCTGTCATGCACGGATTTACGCCTAGACCGCTGTTGGTAGCCCACTTCGCTGTTGCACATAGAGCTTCCTGAAAAATATCTTTTAGAGAGCTGGGAAACTTTCCTCTAACCACAATTGTCACGTCATCAGCATACGCCATCAGCATACGACCACTTTTACACCTTTTTCTTCCAGAGGCAATAATTTGCTCTTAACGGCTATATTCCAAAGTAGAGGACACAGTCATCTCCTTGAGGATTTTCTCTGCTGACCCATCTTTTTAGATCCACAGATCCTAAATCTGCTGTATTGCACCTTTTAGAAAGTAATAAACTTTCTTACGGTAGAGTTGATGCCTGGAAACTCAAACTCCTTCATGATTGACGTCGATTTTTTCTTGTTGAAATCATCTTCAATGTCAAAAAAATGCTAAGTTGTATATCCATTGACAGCGAGAGAACCCTCTGTGTAGCCGACTAGGACGTGAAGGGCTGTTTCAGTGTACTTGCCTTTACTATATGCATGCTGCTGCCGAGACAGGCGATCTCCCGGGATCTTTGCCCTAATATATTTTTATACCAGCCTCTCAAGGGTCTTCAGCATTAAAGATGACAGACTAATAGGACGAAAATCTTTAGCCTTCGTGAGGTAGGATTTTCCTGCTTTTGGAATGAAAATGAGCTTTTTGTCTCTCCATCCCACAGTAACCAAGTTTGTCTCTCCATCCCACAGTAACCACAAGTAACCAGTCTATCAGACACAGCATGTAATTAAACCGGTGATGCATCATCAAGACCCGGCGACATAAAGAAGTTGGAACTTCTTATCGCTCAAAGGATTTTCGACTCAGACACAATTTCTCCAATAACCCTCGACGAAGCTCTTCTGGCCTCACATTGTCCATTGATAAAGCACATTAAACCCCACAGATCTCTTTGGGATATTAGTCTCCATCTTCGTCTCTATGCCCATGGTGGGTAAATCAATCTACTCGATTTTGTTGGCATTTCCATCCATTTCAGTACACCCTTATAAATATGCCCCAAATGAAATACAGATAACAGAGAACAATTATGCTTGTTCATAAGTGAGGGTGATAAGAACAACAGTACGAGTATATGGGAGCTTGCTAAGATGCCTTAGATGCTCCTACTAACAGCGGGATCATAATGAAGGGTAGCTAGGAAGGTGGGCTAGAAGCAACAAATGCGGGGTATAAAGCATATTAATTTGTGACAATGATTGCTGCGTAGAAGCAAATGCGCCTAATTACCACTGAGCAGGAAAACGAATTAAGGCAGATGAAGCAAGTGGGCTGAATAACTTCATAATAAGCAAGTCTTGCTTGCCACAACCACTAAGCGATAAGCGTCGACCAGTGGATACTTGGGAACAAGTCGTCAATGGCAGTCAACATAGCAACTGGCAAAGCAAGCAACAACCGCCGACAGTCTTGCCAGGCCAATAGCCAAAAGCCAACAGACCATTCAACCATGCAACAGCCACCAGCAGCCCCTCTATCAAGTCATAGGGGACTAGAGCTCGCAACTAAGGCCGGGTTTTGTGTTTGACGCCAAGAAGGGAAAACTAAGCAAAGCCATTTAGTAGTTGTTAAGTAACAGCCTTCTTCTACTTTTACTTCTTGGTTTTGGTCTTGGTCTTCTGAAGCCAAAGACAGGAAGGAAGGATGTGAGAGCATAAGCTTTAGTTACGTTTCCGCTTCCGTTGACTTTGAACTCATTCGACTCATTAGCATCATTAATCAGTTGGAAAGAATTAGATAAAGATCATAGCGCCATAGCGCATTTCGCAGAAAATGAGGCGAGCTGTGCTATGGGTAGTATGTGAGTATGGATAGGCAGGCCAGTCAACCAATTTAGCCATGACATTGTGCAAGGAAATGGAATGAAATAAAATGGAATGAAATGGAATGAAAAGAATTAATGACAGCATATGACCCTGACGTAGAACACTAGTAAAATGTTATCTCAAAGCTTCATAAATGTGGTAAATTTGGTAAGTGATTGAAATCAGCCTTTTTAAGCATGGGCTATATAAGCACATGGAAACTGCCATTAATTGAGATAAGATTTTAGCAAAAGTCTTTCAACGAAATTAAATGCATTTTTCTCAAACATTAATGTAATGTTTTATTCTTAAAAAAATTTTGTGGCTTTTAGTATTTCAACAAATAAAAGAGTGCTAAATTCGGCCAGGCCAAATCTTATATACCCTTCACCATAGACCGCATTTGTTAAATTCTATAGATATCGCTTTATGGACAAACAAAGGATAATCGATAAGGATATCTATGCTATTTGAGCTATACCATGGTATGAACCGAGACAAATTTCAACCAAATCGGATAAGAATTGAGGCTTAAGAAATAAAATCGGGAGATATGTTTATATGGGAGCTATAATAGGTTATAGACTGATTGGGACCTTATTTAACACGTGTGTTAAAGGTCTCTAAGAGGTAAAGATGCGAACGAGCTATGCAGAAGTGCCGAAAGGGTCTTGCATATGGCATATGACTGGGCTACACCCAGACGTCTCAATGTTAACCCAGATAAGACTGAAATATGCCTGTTCACGAGGAAGACGAAGGTGGGCCAATTTAACTCACCACGTTTCCTCAAAAAGACGATTTCGATATCTCACAAGGTCAAATACTTAGGTGTGATCTTGGACAAGAAACTGAATTGGAAGTGTCACATTCAGGAGCGTTCTGAGAAGGCTCACAGATGTTGGGCACTATGTAGACGGGCCGTAGGCTCGAAATGGGGCCTGAATCCTAGGATAGTCCACTGGCTCTAAAAGAGCGTGATTACACCATTACTTACTTATGCCTCAGACTGCTATGGAGAAAAAGTGCCACATAAGGACCATACAACAGGTTCAGAGAACATGTTGTCTTGTCACGGGCGGAGCGATGAGGACCATGGCCATTAGGGCAATGGAGACTATTCTAGATAACCGACCCATTGACATACAGATTAAGTGTGAGGTAGCCACTGCGGCTATGAGACTGAGGATGGGAACAGCTCATACCATCGCGGTATAATCGAGGCGATGATAGGAAACCTGGAAGGAAGGGAAGAGGTTTCCGATCGGTTACCTGAGATGAACCTTAGAGTTGAGTGCGAGGCACTGCTGCCATCGGCACAGTCTTGGGTTGACGGAACCCTAGAATTACCGTCTGGAAGATCAAAGCTAGAGGACAGAGTGGGTCTGGGGGTTTACATTGAAAACAGAGGGACTGACATCTGTTTTAGACTGCCTGACCTGCAGGCGGAGATCAGGGCGATCACGGAATGCGTGAAGTGGTGTGGTGCTATCGCGAGGTTGTCGAGTCTGAACAGCTTTACCGACAGTAATTGCCAATTGCCATAAGGGCAATAACAGCCAGGACGATAAGATCACGAACAGTCTTTCAGTGTAAGAAGGAGATTAATGCCTTCTCTGAGGATGGGAAAATCCTCATCGTTTGGGTGCCGGGCCATAACAGAGTAAGGGGAAATGAAAGGGCAGACGATTTGGCAGTGAAGGCCAGAGGATTGCCGTCAATAAACTTGGATAACCCGAAGCCTTTCGGGTTGACGCTGACCGAGTTAAGGGAGTGGGCGATGAATACGCATGCAACATTGTGGAACAGCGAAATAGTCTGTAGGACGGGGAAAATCCTATGGGGGATCCAGATCGTGAGAGGCCAAGGCTATTACTGAAAGGAAGCAAGAAGAAGGTCAGTATAGCTATTGGTATCATAACGGGACACATAGGACTACGAGCTTACTTATATAAAATCGGAGCGGCAAGTGATAGCATGTGTAGGGCATGCGGGGAAGATGATGAGACGTTGGAGCTTTTCCTTTGTCATTGCCCAGCTTTCGCGTTCAACAGATACCGGTACTTAGGTGGAGTCACAGTATCAGACATGGGGAGTGGATTAGGGGAGTGGCAATGAAAATAATTAAGGATTTTGTAAGTAGCACGGAATTCCTATTGTAATTTAAAATTTTCTTTTTGGAGGTTATTTTATAGTTTTTAGAGAGCACAACAAGCCGATTACTGGCTTAGGTGTATGTCCATAATGGCATGAGGCGGATAAATATTTGCACCCTCTTTTCAACCTAACCTAACCTAAAGGTCTCAGAAGAAGTCATTGTGCAAAATTTCATCCAAATCGGAGCTGAAGCTCAGAAGTATAATCGGGGGAACGGTTTATACTATTGGAGCTATATCAGGTTGTGAACCGATAAAGTCCAACCTTGGAAGTAAAAACAAAAACACTTCATGCAAAATTTTAGCCAAATCAGTCAATAATTGCGCCCTCTAGCAGCTTAACAAGTGAAAATCCGAGATCGGCATATATTGGAGCTATATCAGGTAATGAACCGATTTGGGCGATAATTGGCATAGTTATTGATGGTCACACCAAAATACTTCGTTCAAAATTTCATCCAAATCAAATCTCCCGATTTGACTTCTTGAGCCTCTAGAGGGCGCAGTTATTATCCGATCTAGCTGAAATTTAGCATGAAGTATTTTGTTTCGAATTTCAACAACTATGCTAAGTATGGTTAAAATCACTTAATGACCTGATATAGCTCCCATAATAACCGATCTCCCAATTAGACTTCTTGAGCCTCTAGAGGGCGTGATAATAAAGGGTGATTGTTAAAGAGCTACAGGAGAGTTTTTCAAAAAAAAGCACATGAAATTCAGAAAAAGGGTATGGAATCTTTATGTGAATCGATAGTACCTTCCATATATTTCATGCAAATGTTGACCATGACTTCGCCTCAAATGATCAATCCACTTAGTCCAATTTTAGCATACTCTTTCCGACATTTCGGCTGGTATCATTCGAATAAATGTTTCAACGTTGTCTTTCAATGAGTCAATTGAAGCGGGCCTCAGTGTATGGACATGAATTTTAACATAGCCTCATAAAAAAATGTCTTAAGGCCTAAAATCGCATAATCTATGCATCCAGTTGACAGGTCCCGACCGTGAAATAAAATGTTCACCGAACTCGCCTCTCCATAAGTCCATTGTTACGCGTGCTGTGTGGCATGTGGCACCGTCTTGTTGAAACCACATGCCATGCAAGTTAAACTCTTGCATTTTGGGCAAAAAAAAAAGTTAGATAAAATTTCAGGGTAGCGCTCACCATTCACAGTTACGTTACGATTCGCATCATCTTTGAAGAAGTACGGTCCAATGATGCCACCAGCCCATAAACCGCACCAAACTGTGACTATTTCTGCATCCATTGGTTGCTCTTGCAATGCTTCTGGCTGATCTCCACTCCAAAATCGACAATTCTGTTTATTTATGTACCCATTGAGCCAAAAATGAGCTTCATCGCTCAATGGAAGAAACACGCGATTAACTTTTTTAACAGAGCACTGAAACCTGACCCAAATCGATCCATAACCTTATCGTCGTCCCATAACCTGTTTTATCTTATAAATTAAATTAAATATGTGTTTGTTTGTTTGTTTGTTTGTCGGTTTGTTTGTTTCTTCCACATAGACTTAAAAATGGCTGAATCGATTGCCTTGAAATTTTTACAGTTTGTGTAGGTTGGTCTGGAGGGAAACATAGAGACTATACAATTTTTTGATATCGGCAGGGAGGCGGACCCTCCCCATTACCCCACAAGTACTACGACCGATCGGGACAAAATGGAAATCAAATGAAAGGTATTCAGAGATGGAGTACGAAATTCACAATAAAAGTTGGGTCCAAGTACCTGGAGGGCCGCCCCAGCCCAAAACCCCATAAAATAGTTTTTTTTTGACGATCATAACAATATGGGACTCAAATGAAAGATATTCGAGAGTAGTTTACGAATATGGTCAGGAAGTAGGAATAGGCTTTATAATTTGTTGATAACGGGTGGACCCTTCCGTTACCCCCAAAATACCACCCAAAATCATAAGTGGACCGATAAGGGCAATATGGGTATAAAATGAAAAGTGTGTGGGAGTAGAAAACGAATCTGGCATACAAATTCATGTCGAAGTAAAGGGGGTCATTGAACCCCCCAAAAACGCCCAAAATGGGCACATTAGCCCATTTTGGGCCGAGTATATGGGACTCGTTTTATTTGTTCCGTATAGACTGAAAAACGGCTGAACCGATTTTCTCAAAATGTTCATATATTGTGTAGGTTGGTCTGGAAGGAAACATAGGTTATATAATTTTTCGGTATCGGAAGGGGGACGGACCCTCCCCCTTATGGCAAAAGCATAACCCAAAATCAAAAGTGGACCGATCGGGACAATATAGGTATCAAATGAAAGGTATTGGAGAAAAGAATACGAATATGGCGAATATGGTATTAAAATTTGAGTCTAAGTACCCATCGGACCGCCCCAACTCCAAAACTACCCCAAACAGACATATTGGACGTTTATTTCAATATGGGGTTCACATGAAAGGTATTCGAGAGTAGATTTCGAATCTGACATGCAAAATTAGATCGAAGTACAGGGGGTCACGCCATTACTCAAAAACGCCATTAGACCCATTATGACTATATGATATTTGGCTGAACAGATTTTCTTAAAATTTTCATTGATTGTGTACTTTTTTCTGGAAGGACACATAGGCTTTATAATTTGTAGATATCGGGTGAAGGCGGACCCTCCCCTTTACCCCAAAAAACGCCACCCATATCTGAAAGTGGTCCGATGGGCACAATAAGGGTATCAAATGAAAGGTATTGGAGACCAGAAAGCGAATATGGTATTAAAATTTGGGTCCAAGTAACCAGCACACCCCCCCTCCCCTCAACCCTAAAACTCCTCTAAACAGATATATTCGAGGTTCATGTCAATATGGGATTCAAATGAAAAGTATTAGGCAGTAGATTACAAATATGGCATAAAACATTAGGTCCAAGTAATGGGAGGTCGCCCACCCCCAAATACCGCCAAATGAGCATATTAGGCGACCATGGCTATATGGGACTCAAATGAAAGGTATTTGGCAGTACATTACGAATATGACATTAAAATTTGCGTTCAAGTCTAGGTGACGTTTTGCCTCCTAAAGATCCGTTAATTGGGTTATTTGATCCATTATGACAATAAGGGACTCAAATCAAAGGTATTTGAAAGTAGAAAACGAATTTGATATCCAATTTTGGAGCCAAGTGATTTGGATTACGCCCTTAAGCACCTCCTAAACTAAACATCATTCCCGTAGGGAGTAAATAACGAATTTGAAATCTATTTTCAGTGCAAAGTGCCGGCGGCCGCCCCAGCCCCAAAGCACCCTCTAAACGATTCATATTTACCGGTCATGGTTATATGGGGTTCAAATAAAAGGGGTTTGGAAGTTCAGCACAAATATGATATCCATATTTGAGTTGAAATGTCTGAGGCGCCATCCCTCCCCTAAAAAGCACTTCTCATTACCCTATTTTTTTAAAATTGCCTGGAATCGAGCAGGGGCGAACTTCTCCCACATCAATGAGTGCTTTCCGATTCAAGTTTAAACTCAATGATAAGGGAACGTTTTCATTGCCGAGTCCGAACGGCGTCCCGCAGTGCGACATCACTTTTGGGAAAACTTTTTAAATGAGCATGCATGGCATTGTACCTTGCAAATGTCGTCAACCACCAGTTTGTACGATGTTCTCGCCCGGATTCAAACGCGTTCAGCGTCATAGGCTACAATCTCACGAATTCGATATCCGCATTCAGGGCAAAGTGTCCCCACACTAAAAAGCTATTAGGGAGTTAAAGAAGGTGCAGCGGAGCGGTCCAGTTCTCCTAGTCTTCTATATGAACCGATTTACCGACAAGTCTTCTACGGCTCCAAGAAGCTTACATTTATGGATGAATTGGCAATATTTATACCCTACACCACTACTGTGGTACAGGGTACTATAACTTAGTGAATTAGATTGTAACACCCAAAAGGATGAGAGATAGACCCATTGATAAGTATACCGATCGACTCAGAATCACTTTCTAATTCGATTTAGCTACGTCCGTCTGTCTGTCTGTCTGTCCGTCCGTCTGTCCATGTTAACTTGTGAACAAAGTACAGGTCGCAGTTTTCATCCGATTGTGTTCAAATTTGGTTTTCGGCCTAGAGACAAAGCCTATTGAAATTGGAAAAAATCGGTTCAGATATGGATATAGCTCCCATACATATATTCGTCCGATTTTCAGTAATAATACAATAAAATGGTCATTTGTTAACTGATTCTTTCGAAATTTGGCAGGAAGGATTTTTTTACGACCCTCGACATTACTGGCGAATTTAATGGAAATCGGTTCAAATTTAGATATAGCTCTCATATATATATATATCGCCCGATTTTCACACCTAGAGCCACTGCAAGAGCCGATTTTAACTTCTAGAGTCACAGCAAGCGCATTTATTGACCTATCGTCCCAAAATTTTGCCAACCGCTTTCCTCGACGACTGCCACAGTATCTGAGGTGTTTGCTCGAAATCGGTTCAGATTTAGGTATAACTCTCATATATATGTTCATCCGATTTTGAGAAATATTTCAAAAAAAGTGCTCATTTGTAAGCCGATTCTGTCGAAATTTTGCAGAAAGGATTTTCTTATGACTCTCAATAAAACTGGTGAATTTTATAGAAATCGGTCCGGATGTAGATATAGCTGTCATATATGTATATGGCCAGATTTTCACCCCAAGAGCCACTGCAAGCGCATTGTTCGACCAATCTTGCCAAAATTTTGCACAACGCTTTCCTCGACGACTACCACATTGTGTGAGAAGTTTGCTCGAAATCAGTTCAGAAGTAGATATAGCTCCCATATATATGTTCGTCAAATTTTGGGTAATTTGCCATAATGTTGTCATCTGTCAACCGTAGTTTTTACAGTTTGAACATATCTGCTCGCCGAGGTCCATCAAAATTGGTTCAGAATTGGATATAGGTCCCACATTGTATTTATAGGGTAGGTGTAGGGTATTATACAGTCCGCACCGCCCGACTTTTGCCCTTCCTTACTGGTTTTTGCTTCACTAAGTTCTATTGTGTAGCATGGTGGTTTATGCAAAAATTTGTTAACATCAACCCACTTTAAATGGGAACATATTTTTTTTGACCGCCTTCTGCCTACCCCTTGGCCTTCAAAAGCATTAAAACCTCCATTGAGCCAAAAAGTACGACGTAGTAATTATCATTTTTTTTCCTTTAAGAATATTCCGTAAAGCTACAATCCTCTTGGTTCTTTATGCTTGAAGTAATGTTAAAAATTCTGAATAAATATCCTTCGTCCAATGCCAATACTTAATTCATAGCACATGTAACACATTTTACGCCTATTTACAATTCCAATGAAATTCCTTTTCCTTCAAGAAATCAACGACGACCCAATTTGTCAACGTTTTTCATTTCTTCTTTTTTTTTGCTATGGCTTTGGCTCAAAATTGATGACCATATTGGAAACCAGTAGGGATATACTATAAAAAACGATTGAGGGATGATGTCTTAAATAGCCCCATAAATAGCCAAATAAACATGGTACGAAGCGATGTTGTCGTTGTTGTTATTGCTTGACGTACAATCCATCTATGGGAAATATGTAGCATACCAGAAGACTAGAAGATTTATGCTTCCTGCTTCATTTATTCATTCATTCAATCATCTGTTAGACGCTGACCAAAAGACGATGATGAATATATTGCCTCCGTTTGGCTCTGGACATTCCAAAGGCAATTTTGTGTGTGGTTTTGTTTTGTTTTTTCTGTTCTCAATTCAAATTCATAGGCTTCATTGGCTTCAATGTTGTATACTAATGACCCATTTTATAGTGTACAAATATACAACTTTATGAATGTGTAATTTCGCCTTCAAGGGAGACTTTATTTAAGGAAGGAGTCTCTTTTTTTGACATTCAATCATTGTAATGTTTTAGGATTCTGGTTATTTCATGTCCCTGAAGCTAACATTTGTCAGCATGTCTTTTAACCCCCTTTGAGGATGGGGTTGGAAAAATTTTTCATGTAAACATACGATTTACAAAACTTTTTTATGTTTTTACACTCACCACCATGGGATGGGGGGAATAAAACATCTCTCCATCTCATTTATAACACCTCGAAGTCATATCTGTAGTCAACACTTATAACACCTCGTAGCCACTTAGCCATTCCTGGTATAGTAGGCACGTGGGTCACGCCCTGGCTATATCGCTATACTATGGTGGTGGGATAACAAATACATGAAAAACCCAAATCGCGCTATTTGTTGAAAATTCAACGCAAAACACTAAAATTAGGCGCTGCATAGATCATATAGACCAGAAATGTGTTTAAGAGTGGCTGAGGAGGGATTTGAACCCCTCTGCTATGCGCACGATGTTAAAATACTTCTAAGGGGTAAGGATCCGAACATGCTATGCAGAAGGACCGAAAGGGTCTTGCATTTGCCACATGACAGGGCTAGACCCAGAGGTGTCAATGTTAACCCCGAGACAACTGAAATATGCCTGTTCACGAGGAAGACGAAGGTGGGCCAATTTAAAGCACCACGTTTCCTCAATAAAACGATTTCGATATCTGTAATATGATAACTTGTTATACTCGTATTTATAAGAAACTTTTGATGAAACTAAGTAGACTAGCTTGTTCCTTTAATGTTGTTTGTTTGAAAAATATAATAAAAAGAGTCAGTTTGTTGACAGAAGCTTTACAATTCAGGTGTGGGGTTCTCAAAAAAAAAAAAAATAAATAAATAAAAAAAAGAAGACTCAAAAAAAAAAAAAAAATTTTTTAAATATGGATTCACGCCCTACTCGAGAAAGAATTCTTTCAGCTTTGAAAGCTTCAAATGTGGAATTTCCAGAAACAGCGTCAATTGCACAATTGAGAACATTATATGATTCTTTGCAAGTTAACGGTGGTCCATCAAAGCAGACTGAATTGCCTTCTGGAAATGTGGTTTCTTCTGATTCTGCTGGGAATTCATCTGTAACTGTCACTACAATGTCATCCAATACTTTGAATGAAACTCCCGTTATTAATTCCGCAACTGCCGATCCTGAAAATTTGCTTCAGTCATTTCAATGTAATAGTGAGTCCACAAATCAAACTGAATTGGTTCTTGGAACTGCCGCTTGTTTTTCTGTCGCACGGACTTCAACCGATTTAATATCTAGAAATACATTGAGTGTCGCTTTTAATAACAGCGAAATTGGCGTATCCTGTGCAAATCTTCGGCAAACACAGACTTCAGTGCCTCCTTCCGTAATTTCTTCCGTACCTTCCGTCTATAATTCTTCTGCTTCCGTTCCTGTAAATACAGTTCAAAGACAATTTCCTGGTACTTCAGGGACTGCTGCTTCTGTTTCTGCCACCCGGACTTCATCAGTTATTTCCGATTTAATGAATACAAATACATTGGGTGTCGCTTTTAACAATAGAGCAATTGGCGTGTCCTGTGATGTTCTTCCGCAAACACAAACTTCCGTACCTCCTTCCGTATCTTCTTGTGTTGTTTCTTCCGTACCCTCCGTCAATTATTCCTCAGTTTCCGTTCCTGCAAACTTACTTCGAGGACAATTTTCTAGACCTTCTGTTCCATCACAGGTAACAGACCCTTTCATTCGTTCAAGCGTTTTATCCCGTGAAGCTGATGAACTAGAGAGTGAAATTAGAGTTTTGAGATTGAAGCAAGAAATGTTGGCTCTTCGAAACCAAATTGAATCTTTAGAAAACGGTGGAAAAAAGGTTTCTACAAATATCAATTATGACGAGCTCTCTATGATGGTTCCGAAATTTTCTGGGAATGATGGACGAAATATTGAAAAATGGATAAACTCTTTTGAAAGCTACACTATAAATATGACTGACCAAGAAAAATATATATGCTTAAGATATTTGCTGGTTGGAACTGCGCGAGAGTTCATGGAAAATTCAAATTACAAAGAATATAAGGAGTTGAAGAGATCGCTCTTAGACATTTTCAAGAGAACGGTAACGCAAGAAGAAGTTTATCAAAAATTGCGTTTGCGCAAGTTGAAGCCAACAGAGCCGTGTATTGCCTATATAGTAGCAATGCAAACTATTGCAGCAGAAGGCGAAATCAACGAGCAAGAACTGGTTGACATTATAATAGACGGAATGGAAGATAAAACCAACAACATATCCATTCTATACGGATCAAACTCATTACAAGAATTGATGCATGGAATAGATAGATACGAGAAACGCAGGTCAAAAACAGTCAGTACTCATAAAGAAGGCCGTGACAATACTAAAGGCATACGATGTTTCAATTGCTCTCAATTTGGACATATGAAGAACACCTGCAATAAGCCTCGACGTCCACCGGGATCTTGTTTCCATTGTTTCCAAATGGGACATTTTTACAAGGATTGTCCTAAAAGGATGAATGTTACTGCTCCCATATTTTGTAGTAATGATATTGTAGACACAACACAAATGGTAAGTGTGGCCTTTAAATATTCTTGTGGATCCAAATATACTAATTCTGCGAATATTTCGTGCTTGATCGATTCCGGTAGCCCAATTAGTTTGGTTAAGATGTCTTTATTACCGACTGGTGTGATACGTTCGAAGAATTTAATACCAACTTCGTATGTTGGAGTTGGCAATTCCCCTTTGAAAATATATGGAAATATTTCTTGTTTAATAAAATTTAAAAAATCGTCTAAACAAATAGAATTACTTGTTGTTCCGAACGAGAGCATTCATGTTCCAATGATTCTTGGACGGAACTTTATGCATGCATTTAATGTAAAATTACTTCAAGTCAAGGAAACTACGAATGATATAGAAGTATTTGAATCCACAAGAAAAATAAATGACAATAATAATATAACCTCGGTGTCTACACCATCTACGATAAGCAATTCTTATGATAGTCCTGTGAATTCCCAAGTGATACGTACGGACGATATTGATCTAAATCCTTTGTTAAATTCATTCCAGAAGAAGACTTTAGAAGATCTTATTCATAATCGTTATATAACTCCAAAGGGAATTGATAAAAAGTCATCTGATTATAGGATGCAGATTAAATTATCTGATGATATTCCAATACACTGCTCTCCCCGTAGATTGTCGGTTCGTGATCGTGAGGAAACGCAGAAGATTGTTAGTGATTTGTTAGAAAGGGAAATAATACGTTACAGCAATTCTCCATACACGTCAGCAATTGTGTTGGTAAAGAAAAAGACAGGGGAAACGCGGATGTGTGTCGATTATCGAGCGTTAAACAAAAAGACTATTAGGAATAACTTTCCTTTACCCCTCATCGAGGACTGTATTGAGAGCATATCAGGCAAAAAATGGTTTAGCCTCATGGATTTGAAGGATGGATTTTTCAACATAGAAATGCATAATGATTCAATTCCATACACTTCATTTGTAACCCCATTTGGACAGTACGAGTATTTGAAGATGCCATTTGGTTTAAAGAATGCTCCAGCAAACTTTCAACGCTTTATAAATGGTATATTTCGCGACTTAATAGAGGGCCATAGAGTGGTTATATATATGGATGACATATTGATTGCATCCTCTGATTTCGATTCTCATGTTCAGACATTGGCGGTTGTACTTGGACGTGCTTTTGAGTACGGATTACGTATCAAGTTAACTAAATGTAAATTTGGTTATCAGAGTTTAGAGTATTTAGGATACTTAATCAGCCCAAAAGGTATACGGCCGACAGAAAATCACTTGCGAGCTGTGAAACAAATACCAATGCCAAGGAATCATAGGGAATTACAAACTTGTCTTGGGTTGTTTTCCTACTTTAGGAAATTCGTTCCGTCATTCTCAAATATTGCAAGGCCATTGTTAGATTTGCTTCGTAAAGAGAAAAAATTCGTTTTCTCTGAAGAATGTGTAAAGGCCTTTAGTGAATTAAAGTCTCGTTTACTTCGGGCCCCAGTATTAGCTATCTATAACCCTAAAAGCGATACGGAGTTACATTGTGATGCAAGTTCTCATGGATTCGGAGCAATATTGATGCAGCGTCAGGATGATAAAAAGTTCCACCCCGTAGCATTTTTTTCAAAGGCTACAACCAATGCAGAATCGAGATATCATAGCTTCGAACTGGAAACACTCGCAATTATTTACGCGTTGCGCCGGTTTCGTGTGTATTTAGAAGGATTACATTTTACCATAGTCACAGATTGCAATTCACTTACAATGACCTTGAACAAGAGACAAGTTAATCCTCGGATATCCCGCTGGGCATTGGAACTAGAGAACTATGACTATTCTATCGAACACAGGAAGGGTTCTTCTATGGGTCATGTGGATATGTTAAGCAGATGTATAGAAAAGGAAATATCCCTTCATGTGGGATGTAACATGATTTGCTCTGTAGATTCGAATCAACTCGATGTCCAAATTCAACTGACCCAAGCTAGAGATCCTGTTATTAAGGACTTATGTAAACGTTTGGAAAAGGAAGAGATATGTGATTTTGACCTAATAGACGGTCTCTTATTTAAGAAAGTGGGTGCAACCGTTTGTTTATATGTCCCAAAGGAAATGGAAGATAATGTGATAAGAATGATACATGAGAAGCTTGGACACCTGGGGACAGATAAATCTTATTATAAGATTCGAGAGAATTTTTGGTTCCCAGACATGCGCAATAAGATAGATAGCTTCATTAAGAATTGTATAAAATGTATCATTTATGCTGCTCCAGCTAGAATAAACCAACAGAACATGTACAGCATTCCAAAGGTGGCGGAGCCATTCGATACCATACACGTGGATCACTTCGGACCACTTCCATCATTAAAATCGAAAAGAAAACACATTTTAGTGGTAGTTGATTCTTTTACAAAATTTGTTCGACTTTATCCTGTAAATTCGACGAGCACTAAGGAGGTTTGTTGTTCTCTCGAAAAGAATTTTAGTTATTACAGTAGACCAAGACGCCTAATCTCGGACAGAGGATCATGTTTTACGTCATTGGAGTTTTCTGAATTCATTTTGAAAAATAATATTAATCATGTTAAGGTGGCGGTTGCCTCTCCACAAGCAAATGGGCAGGTTGAGCGTGTAAATCGTATTATTAAGTCCATGTTGAGCAAATTGAGTGACCCAATAGATCATTCCGATTGGTCATTGAAATTGTCCCAGGTGGAATATGCTATCAATAACTGTGTTCACAGTTCTACAAAGGAAACCCCAGCGAAGTTACTCTTTGGAACGAATCAACGAGGGGTGGTGGTAGATAAGCTGTCGGAATATCTAGATAAGAAAATGAGTAATGAGGAGAAACTAAATTTGAGGGATATGAGGGTTAAGGCATTGAATTCTATACAGCGATCTCAGAACTACAACGAATTATACTTTTCCAAACATCATGAACCGGCAAAACGTTACGATGAGGGTGATTATGTTGTTATTATGAATATTGACAATACAGTTGGGAAGAATAAGAAATTTTGTGAAAAATATCGTGGTCCCTACATTATTGAAAAAGTATTAGATAATGATCGCTACGTTGTGAGAGATGTTGACAATTGTCAACTGACACAGATCCCATATAAGGGTATAATTGAAGCAAAGCGACTTCGGAAATGGTTGACACCTAGGTTATAGATTTATGTTATTGGTCACACTCATATAATATACACAATTTTTATATCATGATTGTGGGCAATCATATTGTCAGGTTGGCCGAACTGTAATATGATAACTTGTTATACTCGTATTTATAAGAAACTTTTGATGAAACTAAGTAGACAGGCTTGTTCCTTTAATGTTGTTTGTTTGAAAAATATAATAAAAAGAGTCAGTTTGTTGACAGAAGCTTTACAATATCTGACAAGGTAAAATACTTAGGTGTGATCTTGGACAGGAAACTGAATTGGCAGTGTCACATTCAAAAGCGTACTGAGAATACTCATAGACTATCCTCGGCCTGAATCCGAGGATAGTCCACTGACTCCACAGAAGCGTGATAAGACCAATACTTACTTACACCTCAATAGTTTGGTGGACTGCTATGGAGAAAAGGTGCAACATAAGGACCATACAACAGGTTCTGAGAACATGTTGTCTTGTCATAGGCGGAGCGACCTATTCTGCTATATGGTGTTGTGGTCTGGTGGACGGCGCTTCAAAAATCCACCTATTGCTTAATATTTAACCCGATCCAAAGGATGACTTGTTTGTGCATCACAGCCGCACTGAGGACGACACCATCTGATGCACAGAATTTAATGCTACATCTTATGCCTCTGGACATTGTGGCTAACCAAATTGCAGCGACCCCTGTCGTGAGGTTAAGGGAGCTTTCTCATTGGTCATGTAGCGGCTACGGACAATGTGTTTTCCTTGCTACAATATCCGATGTTCCACCCTACCTGAGCCGCTTTTTGATAAAAATAAAGTACTGTACCACTATTCCTGATAGAACCGATTGGAAATACGATATCCCTGGTAACAGAAGTTACATAGACTTCTATACGAATGGTTCCAAACTAAACGACCAGGTGGGCTTTGGGGTGTACTTTAAAGATCTAGAACTGGTCATAGCGAAAAGGTTACCCGACCATTGCAGTATGTATCAAGCAGAGATCCTTGCAATTATGAAAGTGGTGGAATGGCTAAGATATAATGTCATTACGACGATTGAGATCAATATCTTCTCAGACAGCCAGGCAGCCAATACGTCCCTGAAGAGCGTTTTTTAAAACAAAAACCGCCCTCGACTGTCAGAGATCTCTTATCGAGATGACTGAACAGTTCAAAATTCACCTGTTCTGGGTGCCGGGCCACAGTGCTATCCAAGGGAATTCTAAAGCGGATGATCTTGCGAGACTAGAAACTATATTTCACACTCCAGGGACACTGGAATCTGTGGGTATGCCTCTAGCGACATGTAAGCTAAGTTTTCAGGACCATTCCCGAAGGACAACGAAAGATCGATGGTCACAAAGAGGGGGCTGTGAGCATTCCTAAACTGTGTGGCCTAATCTAGACTTGAAGAGGTCTACCGATTTGCTGTCATTGGCTAGAACAGACGTATCCATCATTATGTCCGTCATGACAGGTCACTGTCTAAACGGAAAATATGCTGACAGGCTGAAGGCCAGCAACGACTTTTGCAGAAGCTGTAGGGACATCGAGGAAGAAGAGACTATAGAACACCTTCTGTGTGTGTGTTCCGCAATAGCAGTTAGAAGGAGTTCACTTTAGGTTATCTTTTCTTTAAAAACTGTCTGATTTAGCGGATTTGAATATTCAAAAATTATTGGGCTTTTAAAGCGATCTGGATGGTTCAACGGTACGAGCTGGAAGCCATCTTCCTTTTTCTGTTCCTGTGGTATCACAATGGACGAAAATGTCTAAGTGAGTCTGATGGCAGACTGCCAATTAAACCTAACCTAACCTAACTTAGGTCTTCTTGCTGCACACAGGTTAAGTTCTTGAACGGGCTAAATTGGAGATTATTTGAATATAGTTGTCTTATAGGCCGATCTGCCGATTTAGTGTCTAAGCTCATCAAAGCTGCATTACCGGAATTCTCTAAAATTTTCATATCGGTCTATATTTAATATAGCTGCCATATAGACCGATCTGCCGATAGAGGGTCTGAAGCCAATAAAAGCTGCATTTATTACCCAATTTCGCTGAAATTTTAAACATTAAGTTAATTTAAGCCTTCCAATATCCGCCTAGATATATTTAGATATAGCTGCCATATAGACTAATCTGCCGATTAAGGGTCTGAAACCCATTAGAACTTTAATATTACTGGATTTCGCTGAAATTTGAATCAATGAGCTCTTTTATGCCTCCCACCACGTGACCCAAAAAATGGTTAAAATCGGACGATAGTTAGACAGACTACACAGATATATTGGGTTGCCCAAAAAGTAATTGCGGATTTTTTAAAAGAAAGTAAATGCATTTTTAATAAAACTTAGAATGAACTTTAATCAAATATACTTTTTTACACTTTTTTTCTAAAGCAAGCTAAAAGTAACAGCTGATAACTGACAGAAGAAAGAATGCATTTACAGAGTCACAAGCTGTGAAAAAATTTGTCAACGCCGACTATATGAAAAATCTGCAATTACTTTTTGGGCAACCTAGCTGTCATATAGACCTGTCTTCCAATTTAGGGCCTTATCCTATAAAATGCGGATTTGTGGCTGATTTCGCTGAAGCTGTTATTTGTATATCAGTTCTCGGGTCCTGAATAAAATATGATGGGGACCAGCCCCAATTTAGATATTACTATGGATAGTGGAGTTATAATAAAATAGGATGATCCTTGATGGTGGGTATCCAAAGTTCAGCATAATAAAATACAAAATCGTAAATTATTGTACTTGACAGTTTTCATTTATTAAAATGGTTTAATGAACATTTAGAAGAATTTTCTTGTAAATCATATTGATTGCAAAGCTATTAGTGTTTTGTTTATTTTTGGTATCGAGCAAGTTTATTAACAATTCTTAGGCCTTTCCTCACATACAAAGCCCATTTTACTAGTGCATGTATTGTCATTCCAACCAAAATTTTCTACATCCTCCCATGTATGCACACAATGCTCCTCGCCATCGTCGTTATTGGGATTATCCTTGCACCAATGCGAGAATGTCATGCGTTTGCCAGAGGAAGCCCAGTAAAAAGGCCTCTTCAAATCTCTATCACCACTGAATTGGTCGTTGGCTCCCAACCACAGATTAGTCGATTTACCTTCAAAGTTATAAGAGAAACATCATGCTTTGATAGAAAGTAAATAAAATTGAGGAATTGTGTAGTTACCTAAAAATGTGTTCAAGGTCTTTAACAAAGTGTTGTGCTTATCACCATCGTGCACCTCAACCAGTTGATAATTACGGCGACCACATTCGTGTAAAGCTTCAAACCAATTGTACTATAAAGAAATTGAGATTTTTTTAAGGTGAACAGTTCAGGATTAAGAAAAAAAAAACACAACAAGTAAAAACGTGCTAAGTTCGGCCAGGTCGAATCTTATATACCCTCCACCAAGGATCGCATTTGTCGAATTCTTTTCCCGGCACCTCTTCTTAGGCAAAAAAGGATAAAAGAAAAGATTTGCTCTGCTATTAGAGCGATATCAAGATATGGTCCGGTTTGGACCACAATTAAATTATATATTGGAGACCTGTGTAAAATGTCAGCCAATTCGAATAAGAATTGCGCCTTTTGGGGGCTCAAGAAGTAAAATAGAGAGATCGATTTATATGGGAGATGTATCAGGCTAAAGACCGATTTAAACCATAAAAAACACGTATGTTGAGGGTCATGAGAGGATCCGTCGTACAAAATTTCAGGCATATCGGATAATAATTGCGACCTCTAGAGGCTCAAGAAGTCAAAATCCCAGAACGGTTTATATGGCAGCTATATCAGGTTATGAACCGATTTGAACCTCATATGGCACAGTTATTGAAAGTCATAAAAAAATACGTTACGCAACATTTCGGCGAAATCGGATAGGAATTGCGTCCTCTAGAAGCTCGTGAAGTCAAGTCCCCAGATCGGTTTATATGACAGCTATATCAGGGTATGGGCCGATTTGAACCATACTTAGTAAAGTTGTTAGATATCATAACAAAACACGTCGTGCAAAATTTCATTCTAATCGAATAAGAATTGCGCCCTCTAGAGGCTCAAGAAGTAAAGACCCAGGATCGGTTTATATGGCAGCTATATCAGGTTATGGACCTATTTAACACAGTTGTTGGATATAATAACAAAACACGTAGTGCAAAATTTTATTCCAATCCGATATGAATTGCGCCCTCTAGAAGCTCAAGAAGTCAAGTACCCAGATCGGTTTATATGCCAGCTATATCAGACTATGGACCGATTTGAACCATATTTAGTACAATTGTTAGATATCATAACAAAACACGTCGTGCAAAATTTTATTCCAATCGGATAAGAATTGCGCCCTCTAGAGGCTCAAGAAATCAAGACCCAAGATCGGTTTATATGGCAGCTATTTCAGGTTATGGACCTACTTAAACCATACTTGGCACAGTTGTTGGACATCATAACAAAACACGTTGTGCAAAATTTCATTCCAATCGGATGAGGATTGCGCACTCTAGAGGCTCAAGACGTCAAAACCCAAGATCGGTCTATATTGCAGCTATATCAGGGTATGGGCCGATTTGAACCCTATTTGGCACAGTTATTGAAAGTCATAAAAAAATATGTCATGCAAAATTTCAGCCATATCGGATAAGAATTGCGCCCTCTAGAAGCTCAAGAAGTCAAGTCCCCAGATCGGTTTATATGACAGCCCTCTAGGGGCTCAAGAAGTCAAGATTCAAGATCGGTTTATATGGCAGCTATATCAGGTTATTGACCAATTTGAACCATACTTAGCACAGCTGTTGGAAGTCATAGCGAAACACGTCGTGCAAAATTTCATTCCAATCGAATAAGAATTGCGCCCTCTAGAGGCTCAAGAAGTCAAGGCCCAAGATCGGTTTATATGGCAGCTATATCAGATTATGAACCTATTTAAACCATACTTGGCACAGCTGTTGGACATCATAACTAAACACGTCGTGCAAAATTTCATTCTAATTGGATAAGAATTGCGCCCTTTAAAGGCTCAAGAAGTTAAGACCCATGATCGGTTTATATGGCAGCTATATCAAAACATGGACCGACATGACCCATTTACAATCCCAACCGACCTACAGTAATAAAAAGTATTTGTGCAAAATTTCAAGCGGCTAGCTTTACTCCTTCGAATGTTACCGTGCTTTCGACAGACAGAAGCACAGACGGACGGACGGACAGACGGACGAACAGACTGCCGGACATGGCTAAATCATCATAAAATGTCACAACGATCAAAAATATATATACTTTATGGGGTCTCAGACGAATATTTTGAGTAGTTACAAACATAATGACGAAATTAGTATACCCCCATCCTTTGGTGGAGGGTATGAATATGTAAATGCTTTGACTGGCGTAAGGATAACATTTATACCCACTAGCAAAGGTCGTAGGTCAATGAAGTTTTCATTCCGTTCGTACCTATCGGAAATAGAATTTTGGATCCCTTAAAGAATATACATTCCCAGTCTTCGAAAAAATCTAAAACGATCTGGCCATGTCCGTCCGTCTCCACATTGTTATTTACATTGCAAATGCAAATTTTGCACATGAACATTCCACTAAGGAACGGGGGCACACTTCTCACATATCAATGAGTGCAGTCCGATTCAAGTTTAAGCTCAATGATAAGGGGCCTCCTTTTTATAGCCGAGTCCGAACGGCGTTCCGCAGTGCGACACCTCTTTGGAGAAAGTTTTACACCTCATAAATGTTGCCAGCATTAGGAGGGGAAAACCGCTGAAATTTTTTTCTGAGGGTCTCGCCAGGATTCGAACCCAGGTGTTCAGCGTCATAGGCGGACATGCTAACCTCTGCGCTACAGTGTTATTTACATTACATTCTTCAAAATTAAAGACATTGAACTAAAATTTTGCACATATTCTTTTTTTATCCATTGACAGGTTAGGTTCAAATGGGCCCCCATACACACTGAACTCTCGTTTTAAGGTCATAGGTTCACACTTAGTTTCCGGCTGTTACGAGTATATAAACGGCTCCGCATCTTTATACCTTTGATTCCATTTCAATTAAAAATTTGGTACCATCATCTGCAGTAACTATTTCTGGCTCTGCCGTTACACAATTCAAAAACGTCACCAATAAAGTAACAAACAACGAATATAATCCCAATACACTCATGTTAACAAATGAAACCAAACTAAATTTCTATGACGAGTAGTTCAAATTTATATTCTCGCATTGCAGCATCGCATCTATAGGTGATTTCTTATCAACTCATCTCGTGCTTGCAAACTTAAATTAAATCTGAGAATAAGAGAAGGTCAATTGTAAATAAATGAATAAGAAAAGCTTGACTTATACTTCTATTACTCTAATTAAATACTCAAGTTTGCATCATACAGGGTAGATGACACATATTAATACAACAAAGTTCCCAACATTATATCTGTCAACTAGAAATTACAACCAAAAGACATTTGTCCTATGGACAGCTCATTATAGTGTTTACAAGCCACCAAAAGCATTTACTTCTGAGTTTATTTAGGCAATGCTACCAGTATCATTATAACGATTTATGATTCGATACATAAACCTTGCGTTCACTTTGAGGTGTTTGAGTTCTCCAACAAAAGCTGCTTGTGATTTTCCAGCCAAATATAACTCAATCACGCTATTACGCTTGAATCCTACCACGAATAACTTTATTTTATTATTCATGGTAGGATTCAAGCGTAATAATGTGATTGCGGCTTTTGTTGGCGAACTCAAACACCTCAAAAAGAAGTGTGTATCGAACTACAAACCGTCATAATGATACTGATAGCATTGCCCAACGCCACGATGATGCTAAAAAAGTAACAATTAACAAGTAAAAGCTTGCTTAGTTCGGCCCGGCTGAATCTTTGGTACCCACCACCATGGATTCCGCAAAAAATGTACCCTTATTAACTGAGTTTTTGTTTGAATTATTTTGGTCTCAAGAAGTCAAATCCGGGGATCGGTTTATATGAGGGCTATATCTGTTTATAGACCGATTCGGATCGTACTTGACACGAATGTTGGATGTCATAATACAAGTTTTTGTTGTAAATTTCAGCTCAATAAGTCAAATCCGGGGATCGGCTTATATGAGGGCTGTATCGGTTTGCAGACTGATGATAACACAAGTATTTGTTTCAAATTTCAGCCCAGTCGGATGAAAATTGATGGTCTCAGGGGCTCAAGAAGTCAAATCGGGTCTGAGAAGGAATGCTCCCTGGAGACCCTCCAGTCCTGTACCTCATCGATCAGATTTTTCGACAATATTGTCACATCTAAATGCTAGTTCTCAATCCAATTGACAAAGGTAACGATGTTACCGACATTAAGTGTTATTAGGTCATTAGTATACAAGAATCCTGTTTTGCTTTCCTCACCAGCCGTTGCAGATCCGACTTGGGTGGCAATGTCGGTTGAAAGACAGATAAAGTGATGTCAGCTATGCTCCACAGCGTCCCTATCTCATCACTGCTGCATCCGAGGTCGACAACTCTGGGGAAAATATAAAATTTAAATTTGTATGACAATTAACACAGGTCCTCGGCCAAGTACCAGTGTTAGTATAGAATAATTGGTAGTTGATATGATTCAGATAGGAAACTATGTTCCGGTTCGTCCATGGATTCTGGATTTTCTTGCTGATTTCCTCCATCAGAGCGTGTGCTGTCTCGCTCCGGTAGAGGTTTATCTGAATGACCTCAATCATTGGTCCTTCAGTAAAGGGGCAGTGGGTGATAGTCTCATTGTCTGCTCCCTGTTCTTTATACTGCATTGAGTTTTCTGTCAATGCACTGCATGGCGTTTTAATATTAGGATATTTGCCTACCCTAGCCTTGCGAATCTTAAGAAAATCGATGATAGTTCCATCGTCTGGTACCTGTTCGTTAGACTGAATTGAGCCTCTCGTCCCTGCACTGCCAGATGTTTTAGTATTAGGAGTTTTGCTTATCCTAGTCTTCCCAAGAGAGTCGGTTATTGTCTCGTCCACGGCCCCTGTTCGTTAGGCGGTATTGAGTGTCCTCCCATGCATTGCCCGATGGCTCAATATGAGAATCTTTACCTATCCTTGCCTTTGCAATCTTGAAAAAGACGGCCTTGCTCCCGTAGTACGCCTTGCCTTCAGTTTTAGCCAAACTTGTCAAGGAAACTTGATCAATGCCCACCATAAGTAGAGTTCCTTGCTCTTTCTCCTCCCTGTCGCCCTCATCCTTGATGAGGAGCGTCGTCTGTGTGAAATGGGGAATGTCCATCTTTGCGCCCCAGGGAGTGTGGATACGTCCTACGAGCTTTTCTAAGGTTTCAATACATTCTGCTGATGCAAAGCGCAGCTTTAAGATGTCCCCTTTACACTCGCAGCTCATTATTTGTGTGGGTGAACCGCATTCAGAGACCCCCTCCCTTACCCTTCTCCCTACCCACAAATAAAAGTAGACCGATCGGGACGATAAGGGATTCAAATGAAAGGAATTCAAGAGTAGAGTACGAGTTTCGTAATAAAAGTTGGGTCCAAGTAACTGTGGGCCCGCTCCAGCCCCAAAACCCTTTAAAATAGGTTTATTTGACTATCATGACAATATGGGACTCAAACGAAAGGTATTCGGGAGTGGATTAAGAAGTTGGAATAGGCTTTGACAATGGAAGGGGGCGGACCCTCCACCGTAACCCCAAAAACACCAGCCAAAATTAAAAGCGGACCGATAAGGACAATTTGGGTATCAAATGAAATGCGGGAGTAGATAACGAATCTGGCATACAAAATCATGTTGAAGTATAATGGGTTATCGCACCCCCACAAAAACCCCCAAAATGAGCACATTAGCCAAACACTGACTCAGTTACCATAGACTGAAAAACGGCAGACCCGTTTTCTCGAAATTTTCGCATATTGTGTAGGTTGGTCTGGAAGGAAATTTTTCGGTATCGGAAGGGGGACGGACCCCCCCTCCCTTATGCCAAACACAACCTTATATCAAAAGTGGACCGATCGGAACAATATAACTATGAATTGAAAGGTATTGGAGAGTACAATACGAGTATGGTATTAAAATTTGAGTCTAAGTACACATCGGGCCGCCCCAACCCCAAAATTCCCCCAAACAGACATATTGGACGTTCATTTCAATATGGGGCTCCAATGAAAGATATTCGCGAGTAGATTTCGAATCTGGCATACAAAATCAGAACGAAGCATAGGGGGTGACGCCACCCAAAAAAACGCCATTAGACCCATTATGACTATGTGATACATGGCTGAACCGATTTTCTTAAAATTTACATAGATTGTGTACGTTTGTCTGGAAGGAAACATAGGCTATATAATTTTTAGATATCGGGTAGAGGCGGACCGTCCGCCTTACCCCAAAAACGGCAAATATATTCGAAAGTGGACCAATGGGCACAATAAGGGTATCAAATGAAAGGTATTGGATCGTGCAAAATTTCACCTAAATTGGAAAAAATTGCGCCCTCTAGAGGCCTAAGAAGTCGAGATCCCAGGTCGGTTTATACGGGAGCTATATATGAGGTTATTGATCGATTTAAACCATACTCATCACAGTTGTTGGAAGTAATACCTAAACACCACGAGCAAAATGTCAGTCAAATCGGAAGAGACTTCCGCCCTCTAGTGGATCAAGAAGTCAAGACCCAAGATCGGTTTATATGGCAGCTATATCAAAACATGGACCGATTTGGCTTATTTACCGACTCATTTATCCCAACCGACCTACACGAATAAGAAGTATCTGTGCAAAATTTCAAGCGGCTAGCTTCACTCCTTTAAAAGTTAACCTGCTTTCGACTGACAGACGGACGGACGGGCATGGCTAGTTCGACTTAAAATGTCACGACGATCAAGAATATATTGGGTTGCCCAAAAAGTAATTGTCGATAATATAGTAGTAATATAGTCGGCGTTGACAAATTTTTTCAGCGGCTTGTGACTCTGTAATTGCATTCTTTCTTCTCTCAGTTACCAGCTGTTACTTTTAGCTTGCTTCAGAAAAAAAGTGCGCGAAATTTTGTTTACATTTGTTTGTTTGGCGTCAATTTTAATATGGGTACCACATGTATTGAAAAAAATTCATTTAACAAACCGAATCAACGCTTGTTATATGCACCTTAAACGCAATGAATTCGATCCGTTTTTAAAACGAATCATAACTGGAGATGAAAAATGGATTGTTTACAACAACGTTAGTCGAAAATGATCATAGTCCAAGCATGGTGAACCAGCTCAAACCACTTCAAAGGCTGATATCCACCAAAAGAAGGTTATGCTGTCTGTTTGGTGGGATTGGAAGGGTGTGGTATATTTTGAGCTGCTTCCAAGGAACCAAACGATTAATTCGGATGTTTACTGTCAACAAATGGACAAATTGAATACAGCCATTAAGGAGAAGCGACCAGAATTGGTCAATCTTAAAGGTGCCATATTCCACCAGGACAACGCTAGACCGCACACATCTTTGGTCACTCGCCAAAAACTGAGTGAGCTTGGCTGGGAACTTTTGATGCATCCACCATATAGCCCTGACCTTGCACCATAAGACTACCATTTATTTCGATCTTTGCAGAACTCCTTAAATGGGTAAACTTTCGGCAATGATGAGGCTATGAAATCGCACTTGGTTCAGTTTTTTGCAGATAAAGGCCGGAAGTTCTATGAGCGTGGAATACTAAATTTGCCAGGAAGATGGCAAAAGGTTATCGAACAAAATGGCAATTATATATTTGATTAAAGTTCATTCTAAGTTTTATTAAAAAAGCATTTACTTTCTTTTAAAAAATCCGCAATTACTTTTTGGGCAACCCAATATATACAATATGGGGTCTTAGAAGCATATTCCAAGGTGTTACAAACGGAATGAAGAAATTAGTATACCCCCCCCTTCCAAAAGTAGAGTGTATAATAAGTTTTTCCTTTTCATTTCTTAATGTGTTTGTAAAAACTCACTAAATATAATGAATCACTTAAAATGGCCATTCTTCAAACTATCATTTTTCCAAAAAATATTTACTTTAACCTTCTCCATCACTATTTTATTTTCAGCTTCCTGCAGCTAGCCTAATGTCCAAATGATTTGCCAAAAATGTATTTGATTGAATTGAAGTGTTTACTTTGTATCGATTTCATGAAATCCTTCGAACAAACATCCTTTGCTGCACACACTTATCCCAACAGCAAACACGATAATCGATGAGTTGTGATTATTTACAAATACATTCATATCTCAAGCATTTAAGTGGTCGCTCATTCGAACTTCAAACAAACCAGCGTTGATACTGTATGATGGAATGATTGACCCTCTAATAATGCATACAAGCGTCCAATGCCTGCCTGAGGTTTATTTGCATTGGCAAATAACTTCGAGGATTGATTGACAGCTTCATTTATATCCATCCGTTCACTTGTAATTTATTTAAGTTACCCCATATATCTTGAGCACATACAACTATTTATATGTATGTATGTATGTCTTGTATTGTACACACATATATGTATATGTGTATGTGGTATCGTATATTTTGAAGGTAGGAGAAAGTTTAGTAAGGTTATCATAAAAATGCTTTTTGTGTCATTGATTCAGAAAACAGTTTTCAATATGGGAATAGGTTCAAGTCGGATGATCTGAGTACTATATGTAAGAGCTATATCTGGTTTTAGACCGATTTAGATCATATCTAGAACTTAGAAAATTTACGTCAAAACGCATAAGAATTCTCTCTTTTAAGTGTTCAAGAAGTCAAATGGAGGGATCGGTTTATAAAGGAGGGATCATACTATGCAAGACCTATGGAAGCTTCCCCAAGTCTTGCGCAGAAATAAGCATGTTCGTCTATGACGTTGAACGCCTGGGTTCGAATCCGGGCGAGAACATCAGAAAAAATTTTCAACGGTGGCTTTCCCCTCCTAATGCTGGCCACATTTGTGAGGTATTATACCATGTAAACCTTCTCTCCACAGAGGTGTCGTACTGCGGCACGCCGTTCGCACCTGGCTATAAAAAGGAGGCCCCTATTATTGAGCTTTAACTTGAATCGGACTGCACTAATTGATATGTGAGAAGTTTGGCCCTGTTCCTTAGTAAAATGTCATGGCAAAAATTTGTATCAAAAGAATTGTGACGTGCATGTACTCATAGAATTAAATCGTTAGATTGTGTTTTATAGAGATTTTTTATTGCTATGGACTGTTTAGAACGTTCCATACTTCGATGGAAAGCAGATCGCATAAAAAAATTTAATTTTTAATTATACAACGATAATGCATGCTTATAAATAATATATTTTAAAAATTTATTGCTACTCCATCTCTTGACCATTTTCTGTAAAGCAAAAATTACTTTAAAGAATTGCCGCACATTCTTTTAGGCGCAATAGGCAATTTGAAACACACACTTCATCAAAGAAGGTTGGTTCCAAACACGATTACTAAAATAGTACGCAGTTCAATTGTAGGTGGCGCTCTTCAAAATACATAAATTTTTAAACACAGCGTTTGAAATCAGTGGTGCAAAAGATTGAAATTTCTTTAACACTAACATTGATGCTCAATTACCAAGAATTTTTATTCTTTCGGTATCAGTCATTGTTAAGACTGCAACGATTAAACATGCGTATTGGGTATGCATTGTTTTTATACCCACCACCGAAGGATAGGGGTTATATTCATTTTGTCATTCCGTTTGCAACACATCAAAATATCAATTTCCGATATTATAATATATATAGGGTTGCCCAAAAGGTGATTGCGGATTTTTTGAAAGAAAGTAAATGCATTTTTAATAATACTTAGAATGAACTTTAATCAAATATATAATTTCCATTTTGTTCGATAACCTTTTGCCATCTTCCTGGCAAATTTAGTATTCCACGCTCATAGAACTTCTGGCCTTTATCTGCAAAAAACTGAACCAAGTGCGATTTTATAGCCTTATCATTGCCGAAAGTTTTGCCATTTAAGGAGTTCTGCAAAGATCGAAGTAAATGGTAGTCTGATGGTGCAAGGTCAGGGCTATATGGTGGATGCATCAAAAGTTCCCAGCCAAGCTCACTCAGTTTTTGGCGAGTGACCAAAGATGTGTGCGGTCTAGCGTTGTCCTGGTGGAATATGACACCTTTACGATTGACCAATTCTGGTCGCCATCTCCTTGATGGCTGTATTCAATTTGTCCAATTGTTGACAGTAAACATCCGAATTAATCGTTTGGTTCCTTGAAAGCAGCTCAAAATATACCACACCCTTCCAATCCCACCAAACAGATAGCATAACCTTCTTTTGGTGGATATCAGCCTTTGAAGTGGTTTGAGCTGGTTCACCATGCTTGGACCATGATCGTTTTCGACTAACGTTGTTGTAAGCAATCCATTTTTCATCTCCAGTTATGATTCGTTTTAAAAACGGATCGAATTCATTGCGTCTAAGGTGCATATCACAAGCGTGGATTTGGTTTGTTAAATGAATTTCTTTCAATACATGTGGTACCCAAATATCAAGCTTTTTCACCAGTCCAAGACTTTTTATGTGATAATGAACGGATGATTTTGGTATATTTAACTTCTCTCCTATCTCATGTTCAGTTACATGACGATCCAATTCGATTAATGCTTTGATTTGGTCATCATCAACTTCATTTGGCCGATCTGAACGTGGATCATCTTTAAGCGAAAAATCTCCAGAACGGAATTTGCGAAACCAATTTTGACACTGTCTTCCTTTTAAGGCTTTATCACCATACACATCTCGTAACTTTTTAGCAACCTGCTCCGCGTTTTTTCCTTTATGGAAATAATAAAGTAAGATATGACGAAAATGCTCCTTTGTGGGCTCCATATTAAAATTGACGCCAAACAAACAAATGTAAACAAAATTTCGCGCAATTTTTTTCTAAAGCAAGCTAAAAGTAACAGCTGATAACTGACAGAAGAAAGAATGCAATTACAGAGTCACAAGCCGTTGAAAAAATTTGTTAACGCCGACTATATGAAAAATCCGCAATTGCTTTTTAGGCAACCCAATATATTCTTGAAGGTCGTAAAAATCCAAGACGATCTAGCAGTGTCCGTCCGTCTGTCTGTCTGTTGAAATCACGCTACAGGCTCTAACAAGTAAAAACATGTTAAGTTCTGCCGTGCCGAACTTTGGATACCCCCTACCATGGATAAATTTACCATCCTCTTTCACTACCATATCGTATAGTAATATGCAAATTGGGGCTGGTCTGGATAATATTTGATTCAGGTCTCAAGAACACTTATGCAAGTCATATTTTCAGCAAAATCAGACAACAAATCCGTTTTTTCGGGATTAAGACCCTAAATTGGAAGATCGGTCTGCATGGCAGCTATATTCAAATAGAGTCTGATCAAGACCATTGCTGGTCGGATGAAGGGTGGGTTAATACAAGCCACTGTGACAAATTGCAGCGAAATCGGGTAATAATTGCTGATCGGTCTATATGGCAGCTATCTCTAAATATAGTCCAATCTGAACCATATTTTATTCGGATGTCGGGGGGCTTAAAACAACTCACTATTTCAAATTTTGACGAAATTGGATAATAATTGCGGCCATTTTGTGGGCTTATGACCCTCAATCGGCTTATGACCCAAAACAACCCCCAAAGAGGACAATCTTACCGACCATAGCACTATGTGGTTCAAATGGAAGGTCTTTGGGAATAGAGCTTGATTCTGATATCAACCTTCGGTAAAAAGGGCCGCCACTCCCCAAATGCACCTCCAAAGAGGTCAAATTTACCGACCTTAGCAAAATGTCAAGTGCACGAACGAGATATATATGTTTAGTGCCAAGTCGCCGCGTGGCCTCTTCAACCCCCAAAACACACACACACACCCCCCCCCCCCCCCAAACCGTACATGTTTGCCGACTACGAAAATATGGGGCTCAGTAGTACGAAATAGTACAGAATAGTACGGAACTAACTGTCTAGGGGATGTCCCACCCCCCATTACAACCACCAAATAGGACGTATTTGTTCACCATGACAATTGGGGGCTCAAAGAGAGTGGAGCACGATGTTAATAGTTTTTAGGGTCCACCTACCCAAGCCGGTTACTCCATCCCCAAAAAAACACCCCTAAATTTGACATACATATTTACCGACCTTGGCAATACCAGGCCCAAATAAAAGGTATTTGGCAGAAGATCACGAAATTGATACCCGCTTTGGAGACCACGTTTCTGAGTGACAATACCGCCCCCTATCCCACAAACCACCACCCTGAGGGCCTTCCCACTCCCAAAAATCCCCATGAGAGTATCGGGCTCAAAATGTAGTTTTTTTTTTTCAAAGTGGAGTAGATCAAACATTCAAGCTTAGATGACCCTTAACCCTCCGAGCGAATTCATAGACCAATGAAAATCATACGCGATGCAAATAAAGGTATTTATATTATTATACTGTACCATTTTCGTAGCACGGTATTTCACTTAAAGCTCTTTAATTTTCGAAAATAAATATTTAAAGAATAATTTTGTTCCCTATAATGGAAAAGAAGGCACAGCGGAGAGGTCTCGGTTCGACTAGTTAAGTATATAAATTCTTTATCGTCGTAAAAATCTAGGACGATCTAACTATGTTCGCCCGTCTGCCCGTCCATCTGTCCGTCCGTCTGTCCGTCCGTCTGTCCGTGCGTATGTCCGTCTGTCTATTGAAATCACGCTACAGCCTATCCAAATAGAGATATTGAGCTGAAACTTTGCACAGATTTTTTTTGTCCATAGGACAGTGAGCTGTGTTTGACCATTCAACATTCTTCTTTAATTTGGCCATATCCGTTCAGATGTGCATGTAGCTGCCATATAGACCTATCTCTCGATTTAAGGTATTGAGCCCATAAAAGGCGCATTTATTGTCCGATGTCGCCGAAATTTGGGAAGTGAGTTAAGTTAAGCCCTTCGACATTCCTCTTCAATTTGGCCCAGATTTGAATACAGCTGCCATATGACCGATCTCTCGATTTAAAGTTTAGGGCGCATAAAAGGCGCATTTATTGTCCGATTTCGCCGAAATTTGGGACAGTGAGTTAAATTAAGCCCCTCGACATATTTCTGAAATTTGGCCTAGATCGATCAAGATTTGCATATAGCTGCCATATAGACCGATCTGTCGATTTAAAGTTTTGGGCCCATAAAAGGTGCTTTCATTGTTCGATTTCGCCAAAATTTGGTACAGTGAGTTGTGTTTAGGCCTTCGACATACCTTTTTGATTTGGTCCAAATCTCTCGATTTAAAGTCTTGACCTCATAAAAGGTGCATTTATATTCCGATTTCGCTGAAATTTAACACAGTGACTTTTCGACATCCGCGACGTATATAGTTCAGATCGGTTTATATTTTGATATATTGTAGCTACGAAAAAGACCAATACGACTCGTACTTATAAGAGCACTCAATGTCCCCGTCGAATTTGGTCCAAATCGGACCATATTCCGATATAGCTGCTGTGGCGGCATATATTGGGTTGCCCAAAAAGTAATTGCGGATGACAATTACGTTGCGTTGACAAATTTTTTCACAGCTTGTGACTCTGTAATTGCATTCTTTCTTCTGTCAGTTATCAGCTGCTACTTTTAGCTTGCTTTAGAAAAAAAGTGTAAAAAAAGTATATTTGATTAAAGTTCATTCTAAGTTTTATTAAAAATGCATTTACTTTCTTTTAAAAAATCCGCAATTACTTTTTGGGCAACCCAATATTATGCATTTTTCATCGGATTATGACGAAAGGTGTTTTACATATATACCCGAGGTGGTGGGTATCCAAAGTTCGGCACGTTCGAGGTTAATTCCTTTTTACTTGTTATTATACAGACATTGATTTCTTCGGCACTATTGAAATCGCAGTGGGTGATCGACGGCTATGACTGTAAGACCTGTTCACATCGAAATTGCTTCACCTTTGTCTAAGGACTCTTAAACAGTTTATTTCTTCCTCTAAAGGTGAAAGCAGCGCAACAAGTCATAGCAGCCTATAGAATGGTATCAAGAGAAGTCGTCCATTTATCTCCTCGATATGGAGCCACACAGGATCTTAAAAGCCAAACACGGGGGCGTGGATCATGCTAACCTCACATGAGGCATAGAAGAAGAGACCATGCAAAGATGGTAAGAGAGATTAAATGAGATATGGGAAAGGTGGATACTAGAACATATCCCAGATATACAGGCGTGGAGAGACAGGAGATACGGGGGCATGAACTTCTGTCTAACCCAGATGTTATCCGTCCATGGGTATTTTAGGTAGTACCTATATTGAATGGGTAAGTGCACATCCTACACCTGCGTGTACGAAGCGGCAGAAGTCGAAGACAAAACCGAACATACGTTCTTTGACTATAGTCACTGGGCGACGCAGGAAACTAGAGACGCTGATTGGCGACTTTTCACTCGACAATATAGCGCAGAAGATGCTCGAAAATGAGAGCAACTAGGAGGCAATCACCACATACGCTAAACAGATACTGCGAGGAAAAAAGATGGACCTCGACGCAACGACATGGGGGGGCAAAGCGGAGATCTAGGGGCCAGACACTATGTGGAGGAGATGGTTAGGACGAACTTGAGAGAGTTGTTGGAAGTCATAACAGAACACTACATGTAAAATTTCAGCCAAATCGGACAAAAATTGCGGCTTCCAGGGGCTCAAGAAGTCATATCAATAGATCGGTTTATATGGGAGCTATATCAGGTTATAGACCGATTTGGGCTGTATTTGACCCCATTGCTGAAAGCTATAACAAAACCCTACATGCAAAATTTCAGACAAACCGGACAAAAATTGTGGCTTGTAAGGGCTCAAGAATTCTAATAGGGCGTTTGGTTTATATGAGACCTATATCAGGTTTTTGACCAATTTGGACCGTACTAAACACACTTGTTGGAAATTTCAGCCAAATCGGACAAAATTTGCGGATTGTAAGGGCTCAAAAATCAAATCGGGTGATCGATTTATATGGGAGCTATATCAGGTTATTGACCGATTTAAACCGTACTGGAAAAAGTTGTTAAAAGTCATAAGAGAACGCTTTGTGCAAAATGTCAGCCAAATCGGACAAAAAATGCGGCTACCAGGGGCTCAGGTAGTGAAATCGAGAGATGGTTTTTATGGTAGTTATATCAGGTTATAGACTGATTTGGACTGTATTTGTCACCATTGTTGGAAGCTATAACAAAACACTACATATAAAGTTTCAGCCAAATCGGGCTTGTAAGGGCTCAATAAATCAAATAGAGAGATCGGTTTATATGGCAGCCATATCAGGTTATAGAACGATTTGGACCGTAATTGGCATAATTGTTGGAAGTCATAAAAGAACACCACGTGCAAAATTTCAACCAAATCGGACAAAAATTGCGGCTTCCTGGGGCTCAGGAAGTCAAATCGGGAGATCGGTTTACGTGGGAGCTATATCAGGTTATAGACCGATTTGGACCGTATTTGGCGCAATTGTTGTATGTTAGGTTAGGTTGAAAAGAGGTTGCAGATATTAATCCGCCCCATGCCACTAAAGGAAATGCTCCAACTTCTCATCATCTTCCCCGCATGCCCTACACATGCTATTACGTGCCGCACCGATTTTATATAACTGAGCTCGTAGTACTATGTGTTCCGTTATGATACCAATAGCTAAAGTGACCTCCTTCTTACTTCCTGTCAGTTATAGCCTCATCTTTTCACGATCTGGATCCCCCATAGGATTTTCCCCGCCCTACCGACAATGTTGCATGCACATTCGTCGCCCACTCTTAACTCGGACTGCGTCGACCCGGAAGGCTTCGGATTAACCAAGTTTATTGGCAGCAGTTCTATGGCCTTCACCGCCAAATCGTCTGCCCTATCATTTCCCCTTACTCCGTTATGGCCCGGCACCCAAACGAAGCGGATTTTCCCATCCTCAAAGAAGGCGTTAATCTCCTTCTTACACTGCAAGACTGTTCGTAACCCTACCGTCCAGGATGTTATTGACCTTATGGCAATTTTGCTGTCGGTAAAGATGTTCACAATCGATGTCCTCGCGTTAGCACCACACCACTTCACGCATTTCGTGACCGCTCGGGTCTCCGCCTGCAGTACCGTATAATGGTCAGGCAGTCTAAAACAGATCTCAGTCCCTGGGTTCTCAATGTAAACCCCCAAACCCACTCCGCCCTCTAGCTTTGATCCATCCGTGTAACATGATCTTGCAGATGGCAATACTAGGGTTCCGTTAATCCAAGATTGTGCCAATGGCAGCAGTGCGTCGCACTCGACTTCAAATTTAATCTCAGGTATCCGATCGGATACCTCTCCCCTTCCTTGCAGGTTTCCTATCGTCGCCTCGATTATACCGCGATGGTATGAGCTGCTCCCATCCTCAATCCATTCTCCCATCGCCTTAAGTCTCATAGCCGCAGTGGCTGCCTCACACTTAATCTGTATGTCAGTGGTCCTTATCGCTCCGCCTATGCCAAGACAACATGCTGTTGTTGTAAATCGTAACAGAACTTTACGTGTAAAATTAATGCTAAATCGGATAAAAATTGCTGCTTCCAGGGGCTCAAGAAGTCAAAGCGGGAGATCGCTCTTTATGGGAGTTATATCTTTATCTGAATAGATTTGGCCAATTTGCTGTCCCCGACTACCTACATCAATATTAAGTAGCTGTGCAAAATCTCAAGCGGCTAGCTTTAAGCGTTCGACTGCTTTCGTGATTTCGTTGACGGACAGACGGACATGGCTAGATCGACTTTGAACGTCGAGACGATCATGAGGTCTTAGGCGAATATTTCGAGGTGTTACAAACGGAGTGACTAGATTAGTATACCCCCATCCTATGGTGGTGGGTATAAAACAAGTAAGAGCGTGCTAAGTTCGGCCGGGCCGAATCTTATATACCCTCCGCATTAGATCGCATTTGTGGAGTTCTATGCGCGATATCTCTTTTTAGACAAACATAGAATATTGAATAAGAACTCTTATGCTATTGGAGCTATACCAAGTTATAGTCCGATTCAGACGGTAAATGAATGCTGAACATTGTAGAAGTCATTGTGTAATGTTTCAGTTCATTGGGATAAGAATTGCGCCTTGTAGGGGCTCAAGAAGCAAAATCAGGAGATAGGTTTATATGGGAGCTATTGATCGATCGCTATTGATCGATTCAGACCATATTGGACACATATGTTGAAGGTCATGAGAGAAGCCGTTGTACAAAATTTCAGCCAAATCGGATAATACTTGCGCCTTTTAGAGGCTCAAGATGTCAAGATCCGAGATCGGTTTATATGGCAGCTATATGAGAATGAGAACTGCGCCCTCTAGAGGCTGAGAACTGCGCCCTCTAGAGGCTCAAGAACTCAAGACCCAAGATCGGTTTATATGGCAGCTATATTAAAACATGGACCGATATGGCCCATTTACAATACCAACCGACCTACATTAATAAGAAGTATTTGTGCAACATTTGAAGCGGCTAGCTTTACTCCTTCGGAAGTTAGCGTGCTTTCGACAGACAGACGGACGGACGGACATGGCTGGATCGACATAAAATGTCGCGATGATCAAGAATATGTATACTTTATGGGGTCTCAGACGAATATTTCGAGTAGTTACAAACAGAATGACGAAATTAGTATACCCCCCATCCTATGGTGGAGGGTATAAAAATCAACGCAGTACATACCTACATTTCATATTTTTAATAAAAAAAAAGCTTTGAGTGTTTAATTTTTTTTTTGTTTTTTATTATTCTCTTTTCAATTTTTATTTCTTTGATGCACATTTCAGTGGTTGCTTTTGGTTGTTGTTATTTGTTGACATTGTTATTAATAAATTTGCGTTGTAGTTTTGTTACATTGAACTTTTTTAGTTTTTTTTGTTATGTCTTTTTTTCATTATTTGTTTGTACAAAAACCAATTTGTAAAGTATCGGTGTATGTGTGGGTGTGTTCATGAGCCAATGTTGTGGTTGTTATTTTTTTTAGTATTTATAGTTGGCTGTTTATGTTTGTTAACGTGTGTTCATTTTGTTGCTGGTTATTTTTGTCGTTTTTTATTTGTTTTAATTATTAACCATTAAAATTTGTTACAATTTCTTCTCCGATTTTTTCATTGCCCCATATAAATATACTATGTTTAATGCTTACAAATATAAGTGGTTTCCGTTATAGTTGTTCAATAATTTTCCATATATATGTATTAATTTTTATATATAAGGGATTTTATTTTCATTATTTAAATAAAAAGTATAGGTTTAACTTAAAGGACGTCAATGATAGATGTGTTTGTGTGAGTGTAAAATTAAGAAAAACTATTAACAATGATTTTAGTATACATTTTCATTAATCATTAATTAGTTATTTACAAAATTAAAAATCAAATTAAATAAAAAAAATTATATGTGTAATAGTACTTATATATTCTCTTTCCTAGCGTTTTGTGACTTAATGTAAAATTATATTTTTTCCCTTCCATATGACAGGAATTGTTACTATTTCCTAGGTTATCTATCTAAAATTGTATACAATTTTATCTATTAAAAAATATTTTGTTTAACTGTATTAACATGTAGCCATATGCTATTTAAATATATAAAACTATTGTACAATGTGTATTTTTAAGTAAATTTGTTATTATTAAGTTTAGTAATTATTCTCGTATTTACAATGTTACACTACCTACTATTAATAGTCTACATATTCTGTTTGTTTAATATTCTATACTATTGGGTTGCCCAAAAAGTAATTGCGGATTTTTTAAAAGAAAGTAAATGCATTATTAATAAAACTTAGAATGAACTTTAATCAAATATACTTTTTTTTAAACTTTTTTCTAAAGCTAGTTAAAAGTAACAGCTGATAACTGACAGAAGAAAGAATGCAATTACAGAGTCACAAGCTGTGAAAGAATTTGTCAACGCCGACTATATGAAAAATCCGCAATTACTTTTTGGGCAACCGAATATTATACAGCTTTAAATAAACTGATAACACTGCATGTTGGGCCCAATGATCAGTTTGAGAGCAAATAGTCCATTTGCCATTTCCATAGCGTGCTAAGTTCGGCCCGGTTGAATCTTATATACCCTCCACCATGGATCGAATTTGTCGAGCTCTTGCCACGGTATCTCTTTTTAGGCAAACAAAGTATAAAAGATTATAATTGACATGTTATTGGAACACTATCAAGTTATGGTTCATTTCGGACCATAATTGAACTGAATATTGGAGACCATAGTAGAAGTCATTGTGTAAAATTTGAGCCAAATCTTGTAAGAATTGCACACTTTAGGGCTGAAGAAGTAAAATATGGAGATCAGTTTATAAGGGAGCTTTATTAGGCTATAAACCGATGCATGACATATTCGACACGTATGTTAAAGGTCATGAGAGAAGCCGTTGTATAAAATTTCAGCCAAATCGGATAAAATTTGCGCTTTTTAGAGGCTTAAGACGTCAAGATCCCATATCGGTTTATATGGCAGCTATATCAGGTTATGGACCGATTTGAACTATTCTTAGCACAGTTGTTGAAAGTCATAACAAAATACCTTATGCGAAATTTCAGCCAAATCGGATTATAATTGCGTTCTCTAGTGGCTCAAGAAATCAAGACCCCAGATAGGTTTATATGACAGCTATATCAGGTTATGAGCCGATTTCAACCATACTCAGTACAGTTATTGGAAGTCGTAACAAAACACGTCGTGCAAAATTTTAGCCAAATCGGATAGGAATTGCGCCCTCTAGACGCTCAAGTAGTCAAGACCCCAGATAGGTTTATATGACAGCTATATCAGGTTATGATTTGATTTCAACCATACTCAGCACAGTTGTTGGAAGTCATACTAAAACATCTCATGCACAATTTCAGCTAAATCGGATAGCAATTGCGCCGTCTAGTGGCTCAAGAAGTCAAGACCCCAGATCGGTTTATATGGCAACTGCATCAAGTTATGGACCGATTTGAACAATTCTTAGCACAGTGGTTGAAAACTATAACAAATCAGCTCATGCAAAATTTCAGCTTAATCAGATAACAATTTCGCCGTCTAGTGGCTCAAGAAGTCAAGACCCCAGATCGGTTTATATGACAGCTATATCAGGTTATGAACCGATTTCCACCATACTCAGCATAGTTTTTGGAAGTCATAACAAAACACGTCCTGCAATATTTTAGCCAAATCGGATAGGAATTCGTCCCTGTAGAGGCTCAAGAAGTCAAGACCCCAGATCGGTTTATATGGCAGCTATATAAAGTTATAGACCGATTTGAACCATACATAATACAGTTGTTGGTAGTCATAACAAAACAACTTATGCAAAATTTCAGCCAAATCGGATAACAATTGCGCCATCTAGTGTCTCAAGAAGTCAATACCCCAGATCGGTTTATATGGAAGCTATATCAAGTTATAGACCGATTTGAACTATTCTTAGCACAGTTGTTGAAAGTTATAACAAAACACGTCCTGCAATATTTCAGCCAAATCGGATAGGAATTGCTCCCTGTAGAGCCTCAGGAAGTTAAGACCCCAGATCGGTTTATATGACAGCTATATTAAGTTATAGACCGATTTGAACTATTCTTAACACAGTTGTTGGAAGTCATAATAAAACACGTCGTGTAAAATTTCAGCCAAATCGAATAATAATTGCGTCCTCTAGTGGCTCAAGAAGTCAAGACCCCAGATAGGTTTATATGACAGCTATATCAGGTTATGAGCCGATTTCAACCATACTTAGCACAGTCCTTGGAAGACATAACAAAACACCTCATGCTAAATTTCAGCCAAATCGGATAACAATTGCGCCATCTAGTGTCTCAAGAAGTCAATACCCCAGATCGGTTTATATGGAAGCTATATCAAGTTATAGACCGATTTGAACTATTCTTAGCACAGTTGTTGAAAGTTATAACAAAACACGTCCTGCAATATTTCAGCCAAATCGGATAGGAATTGCTCCCTGTAGAGCCTCAGGAAGTTAAGACCCCAGATCGGTTTATATGACAGCTATATTAAGTTATAGACCGATTTGAACTATTCTTAACGCAGTTGTTGGAAGTCATAATAAAACACGTCGTGCAAAATTTCAGCCAAATCGAATAATAATTGCGTCCTCTAGTGGCTCAAGAAGTCAAGACCCCAGATAGGTTTATATGACAGCTATATCAGGTTATGAGCCGATTTTAACCATACTTAATACAGTTGTTGAAGGTCATAACAAAACACGTCCTGCAATATTTCAGACAAATCGGATAGGAATTGCTCCCTGTAGAGGCTCAAGAAGTCCTGACCCCAGATCGGTTTATCTGGCAGCTATATCAAGTTATGGACCGATTTGAACTATTTTTAGCATAGTTGTTGAAAGTCATAACAAAACACCTTATGCAAAATTTCAGCTAAATCGGATAGGAATTGCTCCCTCTAGACGCTCAAGAAGTCAAGACCCCAGATCGGTTTATATGACAGCTATATCAGGTTATAAACCGATTCAACCATACTCAGCACAGTGGTTGAAAGTCATAATAAAACACCCCATGCAAAATTTCAGTCAAATCGGATATGAATTGTGCCCTCTAGCGGCTCAAAAACTCAAGACCCCAGATTGGTTTTAATGGCAGCTATATCAGGTTATGAACCGATTTCAATCATACTCAATACTGTTGTTGGAAGTCATAATAAAACACCACGTGCAAAATTTTAGCCAAATAGGATAATAATTGCGTCCTTTAGTGGCTCAAGAAGTCAAGACCCCAGATAGGTTTATATGACAGCTATATCAGGTTATGAACCGATTTCAACCATACTTAGCAAAGTCCTTGGAAGACATTACAAAACACCTCATGCTAAATTTCAGCCAAATCGGATAAGAATTGTGACTTCTAGCGGGTCAAGAAGTCAAAATCCCAGATCGGTTTATATGGCCGCTATGTCAAGCCATGGACCGATATAGCCCATTAACAATCCCAACCGACCTATGCAAATAAAAAGTATTTGTGCAAAATTTCAAGCGGCTAGCTTTACTCCTTCGAAAGTTAGCGTGCTTTCGACAGACAGACGGACGGACATGGTTAGATCGACTTAAAATGTCATGACCATCAAGAATATATATACTTTATAGAGTCTTAGATGCCTATTTCGAGGTGTTACAAATAGAATGACGAAATTAGTATATCCCCATCCTATGGTGAAGGGTATACAAATGATGTCGATTGGCCTAACACAACTCACTATCCCAAATTTCGGCCACATTGGACAATAATTGCCCCTTTTTTAGGCCAAAAACTTTAAATCGAGATATCGGTCTATATGGCAGCTATATTCAAATCTGAGCCGATCTGGTTGTAGAAGGATGTAGAAGGCGCTAATACTACTCACTGTCGCAAATTTCGGCGACATCGGGCAATAAATACGCTTTCTATGGGTCGAAAATTTTAAATCGAGAGATCGGTTTATATCGCAGCATATCCAAATCTGGAAGGATGTCGAAGGGCTTAGCACAACTCATTGTCCTAAATATTAGCAAAATCGTATAATGAATGTGGGTTTTATGGGCCTAAGACCTTAAATCGGAAGATCGGTCTATATGGGGATTATTTCAAGGTATCGTCCGATATAGCCCATCTTCGAACTTAACCTGGCTATGAACAAAAAAGCAATCTGTGCAAAGTTTTAGCTCAATATCTCTATTTTTAAAGACTGTAGCGAGATTTCTGCAGACAGACGGACGGACATGGCCTTAGATTTTTTCAACAATCAAGAATTTATATACTTTATAGGGTCGGAAATTCGACACAGATACTTAGTATTGATATAGATCGTTGGGTATTACAAATGGGTCATAACGATTCAGATTTGGATATAGCTCCCATATAAACCGATCTCCAGATTTGACTTCTTGAGCCTCTGGAAGCCGAATTTTTTGTCCCATTTGGCTGAAATTTTGCACAAAGTGTTCTGTAATAGCTTCCAGCAACTGTGCCAGATACGTTCCAAATGGGTATGTAACCTGATATAATTCCCATATATACCGATCTCCCGATTTGACTTCTTGGACCCCACGTGAGCCTCACTTTTTATTCGATTTGACAAAAATTTTGCACATAGTGTTCTGTTATGGCTTCCAATAACTGAGTCAAATATGGTCTAAGTCGGTCAAGAACCTGATATAGCTCCCATATAAACCCATCTCCCGATTTGACTTCTTGAGCCCCTGGAAGCTTTAATTTTCATGCGATTTGGCTGAAATTATGCACATGGTGTTCTGTTATGAGTTACAACAACTGTACCAAGTACAGTCCAAATGGGTATGTAACCTGATATAGCTACCATATAAACCGATCTCCCGATTTGACTTCTGGGACCCCACGTGAGCCTCACTTTTCATACGATTTGGCAAAAATTTTGCATATAGTGTTCTGTTATGGGTTCCAACAACAGTGTCAAGTATGGTCTAAATCGGTCAAGAACCTGATATAGCTTCCATATAAACCGATCTCCTAATATGACTTCTTGATCCCCTGGAAGCTGAAATTTTTACCGATTTTTCTGAAATTTGGCACATAATGTTCTGTTATGACTTTCAACAACTGTGTTACGTACGGTCTAAATTGGTCAATAACCAGATATAGCTTCCATATTTTGGCAGAATCCATGGTGGTGGGTTCCCAAGGTTCAGCCCGGCCGAACTTAGCACGCTTTTGCTTTTTTAATATCCGAAGGGGGGCGGACCCTCCTCCATACCACCATTTTCAAAAAACGCCAAATCTCGGAAATGGGTGCACCGATTTAAGCAAATTTTGTATTCCACCTTATTGTACCGCAAAAATACGAAATTTCTTTAAAATTTTGGGGTCAAATAACTAGGGGGGACGCCCCACCCCAAAACCCTCCCGAAAGGACGTGTTCACCGATTGGGACAATATGGGTATCAAATGAAAGGTATTTAAGAGTAGAGTACGAACTTGGCTTTTAAATGTCACCCTAAGTGTCAGGGGGTCCCTCACCGCCATAAAGAACACCCAAGAGGACAAAATAACCGCTTTGGGCAATATGGGTATCAAATGAAAGGAATTTAAATTAGAATACAAATCTGACATAAATTTATTTTCGTATCTGAGGTCCCTCCCCATCCCCCAAAACTCACTAGCTGGACACATTCACCGATATGACAATATGGGACTTAAATGAAAGGAATTTGGGAGTTATATATGGATATGGTATTAAAAGTTGGGTCCAAGTACTTAGGAGGCCGCCCCAGGCCCATAATCGCCGTAAAAGTAGCACCCAAAATCAAACTTGGACCGATCGGGAAAATATGAGATTCAGATGAAAGGTATTTAGGAGTAGAGTTTCAATATGATACTTCAATTTGCGTCCTAGGGAGCCGTCCCAAGCCCAAAACCACCCAAAATGTATAGCCAAAAATCAAAGTGGACCGATCGGGATAATATGGGACTCCAATTAAAGGTTTTCGGGTGTCGAATATGAATATAGTGTCAAAAATTGGATCTAAATACCTGGGGCGTAGCCCCATGAATACCGCCCAAAATAAAAAGTGGAACGATCGGGATAATATAGGACTCCAATGAAAGGTAATCGGGAGTAGAGTAAGAATATGATATAAATAATTGGATCCAAGCATATAGGCAGGGGTCCCAGGCTCAAAACCGGCCAAAATCAAAGTGCTCCAATCGGAACAATATGGGACTCAAATGAAAGGTATTTAAGAGGATATTACGAATAGTACTTGACAAATTTAATTCAAGTACCTAGGGCGGCCCCTCACACCCAAATCCACACCAAAAATACCACCCACACCCAGAGAAAAGTTGATACCAAACGTGCTTATTTCAGTACCATACGGTAAAGCAACACCGCACAGTGGGCCAAATGGCAAAAAAATTGGAAATAAGTCTACAACTTTTTATCTGTTGATTTTAGCCATACAAAATGTTCTAGACATTTGTAGAGGAGGACATAGGCTTTCAGAAAAGTGCTGTTGTTGGTCCATATCTTTAATACAGGGTGAGCTACAGGGTGTGAAAGTTGACCACTTTTGACTTCTCCAAGCTTCTGGGGGCCATAACTTTTGATCTACTCAACCGATTTACATGATTTAGGACTCTAGAGAAAGAGCTTGACAAGATCTAAAAAACTTATGCATAAAGTACCATGCCATCGTGTACTGTTAAGGAGTTATGAATTGTTTAATTTTAAAATATGAAAATTTGGCCTTGGTTTTTTTCAGTGTTTTTTTAATAACTCCGTCAATTTTAAAGCTATAAACTTCATACTTCACACAAATTATGCCAGCATATGTATGCATAAAATACAAAAGGAATCACGTGAATATCTTTGGCGGTTTAAAAATGGCATCGTTTTCAATATGAAAAATATTTTTTTTGTCAAAAAATTGCAAAATTTTTCAAAAAAGATACTCCCATTTCCTTTAAGTTTTCGCAAACTTTGGCCGTCAAAGCATTATCATTTCTTTCCATTTTCACAAAGTCGAGGTATTAAGAAAAGTTTTAAGTGCTAATTTGGCTAATTTCGATATCAAACAACACCGTTATCTTAAGACCAAAATGGCCAATTTTTTTACTAAACTTCAAAAGTTTCTCACTGGAAAAAAAGTTCCACGGGGATTTTTTCGCTTTTTTTGAACTTAAATGAAAGCTTAAAATGTTCCCAACATTTTAAGGTATGTCTCGCCATATCCTAGCCATAAATGAGATCGTAGCGATCAAAATACTGAAAAAAGTCAATTTTCAAGTAGTGCTATATTCATTGCTAAAAAACAAGTATTACGTCACATTTTATTGCAAAGATGTTAAATAAACTTTTATTTGGTAACACTTCTTCTACAAAACACAAAAAGAATCATGGAAATATCTCTATTCTATTCCATTTTATGGAACCGGCAATAAAAAAGTCAATTTTTCAAAAAAGTCGAATTTCCCAAATTTTGTTTTTGTTGTCCTAATTGCACATGACACACTATAGCCATATTTACGCAACATACCTTATCGTAAAGGAAATTTTCATACCTTTCCAACGATGTATAAAACATTTCTCAACTCGGATTCTATCTACTCTAAAATTCATTTACACTTCATTAAACTCTATATAAAAATGTCTATTTGTGAAATGGAACCTTATATGGGGCCTACACTAAAACATTGATAGATTTGCCCAGGGTTTACAATACAAATGTGTTAGAATAAAAAAAAGGTCTCCTGCCAAAGTTTAAAAAAATTGGAATAAAAATATGTGTTTTAGAGCGAAAACACTTCGCATCGGCGTGCGTTTGTATAGTACCTACATCTATTTTTAATGTAAGCTGATGATTTTTGAATAAAAAGTAACCTAGAAATATACCTGCATATATATATATATTTGTGTTAAGATTTGATGCAGACAAATGTTACCTGTTTCGCTATGTCGAATTCCCAGGAAATCCACCGTATCAATGAATGTGAAAAAACCTACCCATAAAAAATTCATTGTCATTTTTTTTAACCAAATTCGAGTCCAGGTAAATAATTATAGAAGAGTAAGTAAAAAGAGGCACTTTGGACCCCTTTTTACGATTGCGTCTGATACCTGAAATGGGTCATTAATTGTGAATATATTGCATAAATATTTGAACAAAATCCAAATTTTCTTCATTATATTTTGTAGAGGCGTAAAGGACATTTATAAGTTATGGAAGTCATACTGAAGTATTCCACTCTTTCGAAAATTGTATGGGACATCAAAAATGATTCCAAATCATACACGGAGTCATTTAAGGAACTTGTTTACACTTTGGACCACATATATGGAATAAGGCTAAATAAAGACGCTTTAGACAAACTTGAAAAATTCTACAAATCATTTGAGAGAAGGTTGCCAGAATGTTCATTCGCAAAAATCAAGTTTTTCAAAATGTATGAGAAGTGGCTGAAATCGGATCTACTTATTGAAATTAAACCGCTGATTCCCGGCCGGCCTAGCAAAGCATACGACGAAGTTACGGAGAAAACCAAAAAGAAAAAACAAGAGGAACTATTGGCGGCACATCCGCCAAATTTAATAAAAGATACGTTCAAAACAGCATTGTTAAAAACACAACCAAAAAATGTTGGACGAATTGTCGATGTTTTACCATTAGCATCTCCGAAAAGGGTAAAGAGAATGGTAGAAAGTATTCCAACTCCAAAATCGACTACAGAATTCACGGAGGAAGATGCACTGGCCCTGATTTTGAACCTAGGCCTCTCAAGAAACAAATACTCAACAATGAGGAAGGCTCTTCGTGAAAAAGGATGGGGTTGTTTACCCTCAAAACATAAATTGTACAACACCAGGACGAAAATGGTGCCATCAAATATATACGTGGACGAATTAAAAGCAAGAGTGAAACTTGCTGATCTTGTTGAAAATACAGCTGTTAGAATTATTTCTAATTTTACTGAAGAACAGTTGAACACATGTAATAATTCCGAAGTGGTTTTGATCAGCAAATGGGGTTGTGATGGATCATCTGGATTTTCCGAATATAAGCAACAAACAGAAATAGATACCAACTTCGCATCAATTTTCATGGCATCATTAGTACCATTGAGAATGAGATTGTACAAGGACCAATCTTCATCATCGAAAGAAAATGCATTTCAAGATATATGGATAAATAGAACACCTGGGTCAAAATATTTATGTCGCCCAATTCGGTTTGAGTATACAAAGGAAGACCGGAACACAACACGATCTTTGGTGAACGAAATAAAGGAAGAAATTGCTGCATTACCCATGATTGTTATAAACCAATTGGGAAGAAATATAAAAGTTTCGTTTCAACTACAACTCACTATGATCGATGGAAAGGTGGCAAACGCATTAACTGGCGTTATGTCCAATTGGAGATGCAATATTTGTGGCAAGAAGAATGGGCAATTCGAGGACAAGTCTGATGAAAATTTAGTAAACGAAAATGCGCTCAATTTCGGTATTTCGCCCCTGCACTGTAGAATTCGATTCATGGAGTATTGTTTGCATTTATCGTATGACCTTAAATATCGGACTAGCCCTGGAAACCGCGATGTCTCTGCTAGAAACAACCAAGATCTTCACAAAATGAGGCAGGAAGAGAAGAATCGAATCCAGTTGGAGTTTAAACAAAAGGGACTTATAATAGATAAACCTCTTTACGGATACGGAAGCACAAATGATGGCAACTCGGCAAGGCGGTTTTTTGAGGACCCCGTATCGACATCTAAAATAACCGGTCTTGATGAACACTTGCTAAGACGATTCAAAGTGATTTTGGCTGTAATCAATAGCAAAAAGATGATAAATTCAACCAAATTTGAAGCTTATAGTAATGACACAAAAAACATTTTATCTGATTTATATTCGTGGAAAGCTTTAACACCGACAGTACATAAAGTCTTACATCATGGCAAGGAAATTGTGGAATACAACATACTTCCGTTAGGAGAACTTACAGAAGAAGCTCAGGAATCCCGTAATAGAGATGTTAAACAGTTCCGGCTTTTCAATACCCGAAAGAGCACCAAATTTAACCAAAATTATGATTTACTTCAATATTTATTGTTATCGTCTGATCCGGTACTATACAGCATCAGAACTAAATGGCTACCAAAAATATGTGACGATATAGATAAGGACGATCCCGATGCCATTCAAATTAAAGAGCTTTTAAATTTTGATACCTTAGATTATTTGGTAGAGAATAAAATCAAATAATACAAAACTAAAATGCTTTTTTATTTTGGGAGTAGCTAATATACATATAAACGCACGCCGATGCGAAGTGTTTTCGCTCTAAAACACATATTTTTATTCCAATTTTTTTAAACTTTGGCAGGAGACCTTTTTTTATTCTAACACATTTGTATTGTAAACCCTGGGCAAATCTATCAATGTTTTAGTGTAGGCCCCATATAAGGTTCCATTTCACAAATAGACATTTTTATATAGAGTTTAATGAAGTGTAAATGAATTTTAGAGTAGATAGAATCCGAGTTGAGAAATGTTTTATACATCGTTGGAAAGGTATGAAAATTTCCTTTACGATAAGGTATGTTGCGTAAATATGGCTATAGTGTGTCATGTGCAATTAGGACAACAAAAACAAAATTTGGGAAATTCGACTTTTTTGAAAAATTTACTTTTTTATTGCCGGTTCCATAAAATGGAATAGAATAGAGATATTTCCATGATTCTTTTTGTGTTTTGTAGAAGAAGTGTTACCAAATAAAAGTTTATTTAACATCTTTGCAATAAAATGTGACGTAATACTTGTTTTTTAGCAATGAATATAGCACTACTTGAAAATTGACTTTTTTCAGTATTTTGATCGCTACGATCTCATTTATGGCTAGGATATGGCGAGACATACCTTAAAATGTTGGGAACATTTTAAGCTTTCATTTAAGTTCAAAAAAAGCGAAAAAATCCCCGTGGAACTTTTTTTCCAGTGAGAAACTTTTGAAGTTTAGTAAAAAAATTGGCCATTTTGGTCTTAAGATAACGGTGTTGTTTGATATCGAAATTAGCCAAATTAGCACTTAAAACTTTTCTTAATACCTCGACTTTGTGAAAATGGAAAGAAATGATAATGCTTTGACGGCCAAAGTTTGCGAAAACTTAAAGGAAATGGGAGTATCTTTTTTGAAAAATTTTGCAATTTTTTGACAAAAAAAATATTTTTCATATTGAAAACGATGCCATTTTTAAACCGCCAAAGATATTCACGTGATTCCTTTTGTATTTTATGCACACATATGCTGGCATAATTTGTGTGAAGTATGAAGTTTATAGCTTTAAAATTGACGGAGTTATTAAAAAAACACTGAAAAAAACCAAGGCCAAATTTTCATATTTTAAAATTAAACAATTCATAACTCCTTAACAGTACACGATGGCATGGTACTTTATGCATAAGTTTTTTAGATCTTGTCAAGCTCTTTCTCTAGAGTCCTAAATCATGTAAATCGGTTGAGTAGATCAAAAGTTATGGCCCCCAGAAGCTTGGAGAAGTCAAAAGTGGTCAACTTTGACACCCTGTAGCTCACCCTGTATTAAAGATATGGACCAACAACAGCACTTTTCTGAAAGCCTATGTCCTCCTCTACAAATGTCTAGAACATTTTGTATGGCTAAAATCAACAGATAAAAAGTTGTAGACTTATTTCCAATTTTTTTGCCATTTGGCCCACTGTGCACCGTATGGTACAAAAACAATACCGGATGGTATGGATGTAAAATATAAAATGATATGTATTTCCTAGCCTTATTTCCGAAATGGAATTGGTTTTAATACCAATCTGATATTGGTTTAAGCACCAGATCGTTTTTGGTTTTAGTACCAAACCGTTATTGAATATTTCAACCCCTAACGAACGAAAAAAACCCATTGAAAATAATTTTAATCTAATTTTATTTTGATTATTCATGTAAATAATTACAAAAAGTAATGTTGCACCGCGACCAACCTCAATTCTTGGTATTCAGCATTCTTGGTATTCAGCACATATGGGAGCTATATCCAATTCTAAACCGATTTTTTCCAATTTCAATAGGCTTCGTCTCTAGGACGAAAAACATGCCTGTACCAAGTTTTAAGACGATCAGATGGAAACTGCTGCCTTTACTTTATACACAAATAAACATGGACAGACAGACATAACTAAATAAAATCAGAAAGTGATTCTGATACGATCGGTTTACTTATTAATGATCATATCTCTCTTCCTTTTGGGTGTTACGAACAAATACACAAAGTTATAATACCCTGTACCACAGTGGAGGTGTAAGGTTTAAACATTCAAAGAAACCAATATGAGTTTGCAAATGCCGTAACACTCTTAGTTTTGCAACCTTCACAAATTTTCAGACACCGTTGAATTCTTGATGAAAATCTCTATCCGTAGTAATATTAGATGAAGCAATATCTTGAAACTTTCCACGAAAAAACACTCAAAAACCAATTTTTTTGGGGCGGAAAAATTCAAGGTCATTTTCAAAAGCCAAAAATGCCGTAACTCCTCCATTTTTTGGAATTTCAAATAATTTCTGGCATCCCGCTGTTAGAAATTCCAAGATTATTCGTACAATAAACATAATTCCTTAAATATTCCCATATGAAGATTTTCAATTTTTGATGGAAAAAAATTTTTTGAGTTGAGTATACAGTATTTAAGATTTTAGCCAAAAAATTGGTTTAGCGCAACTCCTAAGTGATTTCCTCAAAAAACAAGCTCAAAATCTCATAATGTTAAAAAAAAAAATCAAGGTGTGTTTGAAATTCCTGTAACATCTTTAGTTTGGTGAATTCAAAAGTTCTGAGAACACCGTTGGATTCGTGAAGAAAATCCCTATCCGAAGTGGTGCTAGACGATGCAATACTCTCTGATATTTTGTTGAAAACTTTGGAGTACTGCTTCAAATGTGCATAATTCATACCCAAAATACCAAGAAACCAACGTGAGTTTGCAATTGCTGTCACTTTCTTAGTTTTGCAAACCTCATGATTGTTTAGACACCGTTGGATTCGGGAGGAAAATCTATTTTCGTAGAGGTGCTAGATGAAGCAATACCTTAAAGTTTTCTATGAAAATCATCGCAAAAACCAAATTTTTTTGGGAGTAAAAATTCAAGGTCGTTTTCAAGCCCAAAAAGTGCTGCAACTCCTTCATTTTTTCGAATTTTTTTAAATTTTAAGCATTCCGCAGTTCGAAATTCGAAGACGATTCGAACAATAAACAGAATTACTTGAAATTTCACATTTTATTTTTTTTGCAGTTTTTTAGCAAAGGCTAACTCCTTATGAAAATTTTCAATTTTTGATGCGAAAAAAATTTTCGAGTTGAGTATACAGTATTGAAGATTACGGCAAAAAATTCGGTTTAGTGCAACTCCCAAGTTATTTCCTCAAAAAATAAGCTCAAAATCGCATAATTATTGTAATATCCGAAAAATGGTTAAAAAAATTAAGGTGAGTTTGCAATTGCTGTAACATCTTTAGTTTTGCGAATTTCTAGATTCTGAAGACACCGTTGGATTCGTGAAGAAAATCTCTTTCCGTAATGGTGCTGGGCGAGGCAAGCATCGCAAAAACCAATATTTTTTGGGCGTAAAAATTCAAGGTCGTTTCCAAGCTCAAAAACGCTGTAACTCCTTCATTTTTTCGAATTTCGAAAATTTTCTAGCATTCCGCAGTTCGAAATTCGAAGACGATTCGAACAATAAACAGAATTACTTGAAATTTCACATATTATTTTTTTTTGCATTTTTTTTAGCAAAGGCTAACCCCTTACGAAAATTTTCAATTTTTGATGCGAAAAAAATTTTCGAGTTGAGTATACAGTATTGAAGATTACGGCAAAAAATTCGGTTTAGTGCAACTCCCAAGTTGCACTATAAGCTCAAAATCGCATAATTATTGTAATATCCGAAAAATGGTTAAAAAAATTAAGGTGAGTTTGAAATTGCTGTAACATCTTTAGTTTTGCGAATTTCTAGATTCTGAAGACACCGTTGGATTCGTGAAGAAAATCTCTTTCCGTAATGGTGCTGGGCGAGGCAAGCATCGCTAAAACCAATATTTTTTGGGCGTAAAAATTCAAGGTCGTTTCCAAGCTCAAAAACGCTGTAACTCCTTCATTTTTTCGAATTTCGAAAATTTTCTAGCATTCCGCAGTTTGAAATTCGAAGACGATTCGAACAATAAACAGAATTACTTGAAATTTCACATTTTATTTTTTTTGCATTTTTTTATGAAAATTTTCAATTTTTGATGCGAAAAAAATTTTCGAGTTGAGTATACAGTATTGAAGATTACGGCAAAAAATTCGGTTTAGTGCAACTCCCAAGTTATTTCCTCAAAAAATAAGCTCAAAATCGCACAATTATTGTAATATCCGAAAAATGGTTAAAAAAATTAAGGTGAGTTTGAAATTGCTGTAACATCTTTAGTTTTGCGAATTTCTAGATTCTGAAGACACCGTTGGATTCGTGAAGAAAATCTCTTTCCGTAATGGTGCTGGGCGAGGCAAGCATCGCAAAAACCAATATTTTTTGGGCGTAAAAATTCAAGGTCGTTTCCAAGCTCAAAAACGCTGTAACTCCTTCATTTTTTCGAATTTCGAAAATTTTCTAGCATTCCGCAGTTCGAAATTCGAAGACGATTCGAACAATAAACAGAATTACTTGAAATTTCACATTTTATTTTTTTTGCATTTTTTTTAGCAAAGGCTAACCCCTTATGAAAATTTTCAATTTTTGATGCGAAAAAAATTTTCGCATCAAAGTTGTGAGTTTGAAATTGCTGTAACATCTTTAGTTTTGCGAATTTCTAGATTCTGAAGACACCGTTGGATTCGTGAAGAAAATCTCTTTCCGTAATGGTGCTGGGCGAGGCAAGCATCGCAAAAACCAATATTTTTTGGGCGTAAAAATTCAAGGTCGTTTCCAAGCTCAAAAACGCTGTAACTCCTTCATTTTTTCGAATTTCGAAAATTTTCTAGCATTCCGCAGTTCGAAATTCGAAGACGATTCGAACAATAAACAGAATTACTTGAAATTTCACATTTTATTTTTTTTGCATTTTTTTAGCAAAGGCTAACCCCTTATGAAAATTTTCAATTTTTGATGCGAAAAAAATTTTCGCATCAAAGTTGTGAGTTTGAAATTGCTGTAACATCTTTAGTTTTGCGAATTTCTAGATTCTGAAGACACCGTTGGATTCGTGAAGAAAATCTCTTTCCGTAATGGTGCTGGGCGAGGCAAGCATCGCAAAAGCCAATATTTTTTGGGCGTAAAAATTCAAGGTCGTTTCCAAGCTCAAAAACGCTGTAACTCCTTCATTTTTTCGAATTTCGAAAATTTTCTAGCATTCCGCAGTTCGAAATTCGAAGACGATTCGAACAATAAACAGAATTACTTGAAATTTCACATTTTATTTTTTTTGCATTTTTTAGCCGTTGGATTCGTGAAGAAAATCTCTTTCCGTAATGGTGCTGGGCGAGGCAAGCATCGCAAAAACCAATATTTATTGGGCGTAAAAATTCAAGGTCGTTTCCAAGCTCAAAAACGCTGTAACTCCTTCATTTTTTCGAATTTCGAAAATTTTCTAGCATTCCGCAGTTCGAAATTCGAAGACGATTCGAACAATAAACAGAATTACTTGAAATTTCACATTTTATTTTTTTGCATTTTTTTAGCAAAGGCTAACCCCTTATGAAAATTTTCAATTTTTGATGCGAAAAAAATTTTCGAGTTGAGTATACAGTATTGAAGATTACGGCAAAAAATTCGGTTTAGTGCAACTCCCAAGTTATTTCCTCAAAAAATAAGCTCAAAATCGCATAATTATTGTAATATCCGAAAAATGGTTAAAAAAATTAAGGTGAGTTTGAAATTGCTGTAACATCTTTAGTTTTGCGAATTTCTAGATTCTGAAGACACCGTTGGATTCGTGAAGAAAATCTCTTTCCGTAATGGTGCTGGGCGAGGCAAGCATCGCAAAAACCAATATTTTTTGGGCGTAAAAATTCAAGGTAGTTTCCAAGCTCAAAAACGCTGTAACTCCTTCATTTTTTCGAATTTCGAAAATTTTCTAGCATTCCGCAGTTCGAAATTCGAAGACGATTCGAACAATAAACAGAATTACTTGAAATTTCACATTTTATTTTTTTTGCATTTTTTTAGCAAAGGCTAACCCTTATGAAAATTTTCAATTTTTGATGCGAAAAAAATTTTCGAGTTGAGTATACAGTATTGAAGATTACGGCAAAAAATTCGGTTTAGTGCAACTCCCAAGTTATTTCCTCAAAAAATAAGCTCAAAATCGCATAATTATTGTAATATCCGAAAAATGGTTAAAAAAATTAAGGTGAGTTTGAAATTGCTGTAACATCTTTAGTTTTGCGAATTTCTAGATTCTGAAGACACCGTTGGATTCGTGAAGAAAATCTCTTTCCGTAATGGTGCTGGGCGAGGCAAGCATCGCAAAAACCAATATTTTTTGGGCGTAAAAATTCAAGGTAGTTTCCAAGCCCAAAAACGCTGTAACTCCTTCATTTTTTCGAATTTCGAAAATTTTCTAGCATTCCGCAGTTCGAAATTCGAAGACGATTCGAACAATAAACAGAATTACTTGAAATTTCACATTTTATTTTTTTTGCATTTTTTTAGCAAAGGCTAACCCTTATGAAAATTTTCAATTTTTGATGCGAAAAAAATTTTCGAGTTGAGTATACAGTATTGAAGATTACGGCAAAAAATTCGGTTTAGTGCAACTCCCAAGTTATTTCCTCAAAAAATAAGCTCAAAATCGCATAATTATTGTAATATCCGAAAAATGGTTAAAAAAATTAAGGTGAGTTTGAAATTGCTGTAACATCTTTAGTTTTGCGAATTTCTAGATTCTGAAGACACCGTTGGATTCGTGAAGAAAATCTCTTTCCGTAATGGTGCTGGGCGAGGCAAGCATCGCAAAAACCAATATTTTTTGGGCGTAAAAATTCAAGGTCGTTTCCAAGCCCAAAAACGCTGTAACTCCTTCATTTTTTCGAATTTCGAAAATTTTCTAGCATTCCGCAGTTCGAAATTCGAAGACGATTCGAACAATAAACAGAATTACTTGAAATTTCACATTTTATTTTTTTTGCATTTTTTTAGCAAAGGCTAACCCCTTATGAAAATTTTCAATTTTTGATGCGAAAAAAATTTTCGAGTTGAGTATACAGTATTGAAGATTACGGCAAAAAATTCGGTTTAGTGCAACTCCCAAGTTATTTCCTCAAAAAATAAGCTCAAAATCGCATAATTATTGTAATATCCGAAAAATGGTTAAAAAAATTAAGGTGAGTTTGAAATTGCTGTAACATCTTTAGTTTTGCGAATTTCTAGATTCTGAAGACACCGTTGGATTCGTGAAGAAAATCTCTTTCCATAATGGTGCTGGGCGAGGCAAGCATCGCAAAAACCAATATTTTTTGGGCGTAAAAATTCAAGGTAGTTTCCAAGCTCAAAAACGCTGTAACTCCTTCATTTTTTCGAATTTCGAAAATTTTCTAGCATTCCGCAGTTCGAAATTCGAAGACGATTCGAACAATAAACAGAATTACTTGAAATTTCACATTTTATTTTTTTTGCATTTTTTTAGCAAAGGCTAACCCCTTATGAAAATTTTAAATTTTTGATGCGAAAAAAATTTTCGAGTTGAGTATACAGTATTGAAGATTACGGCAAAAAATTCGGTTTAGTGCAACTCCCAAGTTATTTCCTCAAAAAATAAGCTCAAAATCGCATAATTATTGTAATATCCGAAAAATGGTTAAAAAAATTAAGGTGAGTTTGAAATTGCTGTAACATCTTTAGTTTTACGAATTTCTAGATTCTGAAGACACCGTTGGATTCGTGAAGAAAATCTCTTTCCGTAATGGTGCTGGGCGAGGCAAGCATCGCAAAAACCAATATTTTTTGGGCGTAAAAATTCAAGGTCGTTTCCAAGCTCAAAAACGCTGTAACTCCTTCATTTTTTCGAATTTCGAAAATTTTCTAGCATTCCGCAGTTCGAAATTCGAAGACGATTCGAACAATAAACAGAATTACTTGAAATTTCACATTTTATTTTTTTTGCATTTTTTTAGCAAAGGCTAACCCCTTATGAAAATTTTCAATTTTTGATGCGAAAAAAATTTTCGCATCAAAGTTGTGAGTTTGAAATTGCTGTAACATCTTTAGTTTTGCGAATTTCTAGATTCTGAAGACACCGTTGGATTCGTGAAGAAAATCTCTTTCCGTAATGGTGCTGGGCGAGGCAAGCATCGCAAAAGCCAATATTTTTTGGGCGTAAAAATTCAAGGTCGTTTCCAAGCTCAAAAACGCTGTAACTCCTTCATTTTTTTCGAATTTCGAAAATTTTCTAGCATTCCGCAGTTCGAAATTCGAAGACGATTCGAACAATAAACAGAATTACTTGAAATTTCACATTTTATTTTTTTTGCATTTTTTAGCCGTTGGATTCGTGAAGAAAATCTCTTTCCGTAATTTTTTCGAATTTCGAAAATTTTCTAGCATTCCGCAGTTCGAAATTCGAAGACGATTCGAACAATAAACAGAATTACTTGAAATTTCACATTTTATTTTTTTTGCATTTTTTTAGCAAAGGCTAACCCCTTATGAAAATTTTCAATTTTTGATGCGAAAAAAATTTTCGAGTTGAGTATACAGTATTGAAGATTACGGCAAAAAATTCGGTTTAGTGCAACTCCCAAGTTATTTCCTCAAAAAATAAGCTCAAAATCGCATAATTATTGTAATATCCGAAAAATGGTTAAAAAAATTAAGGTGAGTTTGCAATTGCTGTTACATCTTTAGTTTTGCGAATTTCTAGATTCTGAAGACACCGTTGGATTCGTGAAGAAAATGTCTTTCCGTAATGGTGCTGGGCGAGGCAAGCATCGCAAAAACCAATATTTTTTGGGCGTAAAAATTCAAGGTCGTTTCCAAGCTCAAAAACGCCGTAACTCCTTCATTTTTTCGAATTTCGAAAATTTTCTAGCATTCCGCAGTTCGAAATTCGAAGACGATTCGAACAATAAACAGAATTACTTGAAATTTCACATTTTTTTTTTTTTGCATTTTTTTAGCAAAGGCTAATAAGCAAGCTCAAAAACGCTGTAACTCCTTCATTTTTTCGAATTTCGAAAATTTTCTAGCATTCCGCAGTTCGAAATTCGAAGACGATTCGAACAATAAACAGAATTACTTGAAATTTCACATTTTATTTTTTTTGCATTTTTTTAGCAAAGGCTAACCCCTTATGAAAATTTTCAATTTTTGATGCGAAAAAAATTTTCGAGTTGAGTATACAGTATTGAAGATTACGGCAAAAAATTCGGTTTAGTGCAACTCCCAAGTTATTTCCTCAAAAAATAAGCTCAAAATCGAATAATTATTGTAATATCCGAAAAATGGTTAAAAAAATTAAGGTGAGTTTGAAATTGCTGTAACATCTTTAGTTTTGCGAATTTCTAGATTCTGAAGACACCGTTGGATTCGTGAAGAAAATGTCTTTCCGTAATGGTGTTGGGCGAGGCAAGCATCGCAAAAACCAATATTTTTTGGGCGTAAAAATTCAAGGTCGTTTCCAAGCCCAAAAACGCTGTAACTCCTTCATTTTTTCGAATTTCGAAAATTTTCTAGCATTCCGCAGTTCGAAATTCGAAGACGATTCGAACAATAAACAGAATTACTTGAAATTTCACATTTTATTTTTTTTGCATTTTTTTAGCAAAGGCTAACCCCTTATGAAAATTTTCAATTTTTGATGCGAAAAAAATTTTCGAGTTGAGTATACAGTATTGAAGATTACGGCAAAAAATTCGGTTTAGTGCAACTCCCAAGTTATTTCCTCAAAAAATAAGCTCAAAATCGCATAATTATTGTAATATCCGAAAAATGGTTAAAAAAATTAAGGTGAGTTTGCAATTGCTGTAACATCTTTAGTTTTGCGAATTTCTAGATTCTGAAGACACCGTTGGATTCGTGAAGAAAATCTCTTTCCGTAATGGTGCTGGGCGAGGCAAGCATCGCAAAAACCAATATTTTTTGGGCGTAAAAATTCAAGGTCGTTTCCAAGCTCAAAAACGCTGTAACTCCTTCATTTTTTCGAATTTCGAAAATTTTCTAGCATTCCGCAGTTCGAAATTCGAAGACGATTCGAACAATAAACAGAATTACTTGAAATTTCACATATTATTTTTTTTTGCATTTTTTTAGCAAAGGCTAACCCCTTATGAAAATTTTCAATTTTTGATGCGAAAAAAATTTTCGAGTTGAGTATACAGTATTGAAGATTACGGCAAAAAATTCGGTTTAGTGCAACTCCCAAGTTATTTCCTCAAAAAATAAGCTCAAAATCGCATAATTATTGTAATATCCGAAAAATGGTTAAAAAAATTAAGGTGAGTTTGAAATTGCTGTAACATCTTTAGTTTTGCGAATTTCTAGATTCTGAAGACACCGTTGGATTCGTGAAGAAAATCTCTTTCCGTAGTGGTGCTGGGCGAGGCAAGCATCGCAAAAACCAATATTTTTTGGGCGTAAAAATTCAAGGTAGTTTCCAAGCTCAAAAACGCTGTAACTCCTTCATTTTTTCGAATTTCGAAAATTTTCTAGCATTCCGCAGTTCGAAATTCGAAGACGATTCGAACAATAAACAGAATTACTTGAAATTTCACATTTTATTTTTTTTTTTGCATTTTTTTAGCAAAGGCTAACACCCCTTATGAAAATTTTCAATTTTTGATGCGAAAAAAATTTTCGAGTTGAGTATACAGTATTGAAGATTACGGCAAAAAATTCGGTTTAGTGCAACTCCCAAGTTATTTCCTCAAAAAATAAGCTCAAAATCGCATAATTATTGTAATATCCGAAAAATGGTTAAAAAAATTAAGGTGAGTTTGAAATTGCTGTAACATCTTTAGTTTTGCGAATTTCTAGATTCTGAAGACACCGTTGGATTCGTGAAGAAAATCTCTTTCCGTAATGGTGCTGGGCGAGGCAAGCATCGCAAAAACCAATATTTTTTGGGCGTAAAAATTCAAGGTAGTTTCCAAGCTCAAAAACGCTGTAACTCCTTCATTTTTTCGAATTTCGAAAATTTTCTAGCATTCCGCAGTTCGAAATTCGAAGACGATTCGAACAATAAACAGAATTACTTGAAATTTCACATTTTATTTTTTTTGCATTTTTTTAGCAAAGGCTAACCCCTTATGAAAATTTTAAATTTTTGATGCGAAAAAAATTTTCGAGTTGAGTATACAGTATTGAAGATTACGGCAAAAAATTCGGTTTAGTGCAACTCCCAAGTTATTTCCTCAAAAAATAAGCTCAAAATCGCATAATTATTGTAATATCCGAAAAATGGTTAAAAAAATTAAGGTGAGTTTGAAATTGCTGTAACATCTTTAGTTTTGCGAATTTCTAGATTCTGAAGACACCGTTGGATTCGTGAAGAAAATCTCTTTCCGTAATGGTGCTGGGCGAGGCAAGCATCGCAAAAACCAATATTTTTTGGGCGTAAAAATTCAAGGTCGTTTCCAAGCCCAAAAACGCTGTAACTCCTTCATTTTTTCGAATTTCGAAAATTTTCTAGCATTCCGCAGTTCGAAATTCGAAGACGATTCGAACAATAAACAGAATTACTTGAAATTTCACATTTTATTTTTTTTTTGCATTTTTTTAGCAAAGGCTAACCCCTTATGAAAATTTTCAATTTTTGATGCGAAAAAAATTTTCGAGTTGAGTATACAGTATTGAAGATTACGGCAAAAAATTCGGTTTAGTGCAACTCCCAAGTTATTTCCTCAAAAAATAAGCTCAAAATCGCATAATTATTGTAATATCCGAAAAATGGTTAAAAAAATTAAGGTGAGTTTGAAATTGCTGTAACATCTTTAGTTTTGCGAATTTCTAGATTCTGAAGACACCGTTGGATTCGTGAAGAAAATCTCTTTCCGTAGTGGTGCTGGGCGAGGCAAGCATCGCAAAAACCAATATTTTTTGGGCGTAAAAATTCAAGGTAGTTTCCAAGCTCAAAAACGCTGTAACTCCTTCATTTTTTCGAATTTCGAAAATTTTCTAGCATTCCGCAGTTCGAAATTCGAAGACGATTCGAACAATAAACAGAATTACTTGAAATTTCACATTTTATTTTTTTTTTTGCATTTTTTTAGCAAAGGCTAACACCCCTTATGAAAATTTTCAATTTTTGATGCGAAAAAAATTTTCGAGTTGAGTATACAGTATTGAAGATTACGGCAAAAAATTCGGTTTAGTGCAACTCCCAAGTTATTTCCTCAAAAAATAAGCTCAAAATCGCATAATTATTGTAATATCCGAAAAATGGTTAAAAAAATTAAGGTGAGTTTGAAATTGCTGTAACATCTTTAGTTTTGCGAATTTCTAGATTCTGAAGACACCGTTGGATTCGTGAAGAAAATCTCTTTCCGTAATGGTGCTGGGCGAGGCAAGCATCGCAAAAACCAATATTTTTTGGGCGTAAAAATTCAAGGTCGTTTCCAAGCTCAAAAACGCTGTAACTCCTTCATTTTTTCGAATTTCGAAAATTTTCTAGCATTCCGCAGTTCGAAATTCGAAGACGATTCGAACAATAAACAGAATTACTTGAAATTTCACATTTTATTTTTTTTTTGCATTTTTTTAGCAAAGGCTAACCCCTTATGAAAATTTTCAATTTTTGATGCGAAAAAAATTTTCGAGTTGAGTATACAGTATTGAAGATTACGGCAAAAAATTCGGTTTAGTGCAACTCCCAAGTTATTTCCTCAAAAAATAAGCTCAAAATCGCATAATTATTGTAATATCCGAAAAATGGTTAAAAAAATTAAGGTGAGTTTGAAATTGCTGTAACATCTTTAGTTTTGCGAATTTCTAGATTCTGAAGACACCGTTGGATTCGTGAAGAAAATCTCTTTCCGTAATGGTGCTGGGCGAGGCAAGCATCGCAAAAACCAATATTTTTTGGGCGTAAAAATTCAAGGTCGTTTCCAAGCTCAAAAACGCTGTCACTCCTTCATTTTTTCGAATTTCGAAAATTTTCTAGCACTTCGCAGTTCGAAATTCGAAGACGATTCGAACAATAAACAGAATTACTTGAAATTTCAAATTTTATTTTTTTTGCATTTTTTTAGCAAAGGCTAACCCCTTATGAAAATTTTCAATTTTTGATGCGAAAAAAATTTTCGAGTTGAGTATACAGTATTGAAGATTACGGCAAAAAATTCGGTTTAGTGCAACTCCCAAGTTATTTCCTCAAAAAATAAGCTCAAAATCGCATAATTATTGTAATATCCGAAAAATGGTTAAAAAAATTAAGGTGAGTTTGAAATTGCTGTAACATCTTTAGTTTTGCGAATTTCTAGATTCTGAAGACACCGTTGGATTCTTGAAGAAAATCTCTTTCCGTAATGGTGCTGGGCGAGGCAAGCATCGCAAAAACCAATATTTTTTGGGCGTAAAAATTCAAGGTCGTTTCCAAGCTCAAAAACGCTGTAACTCCTTCATTTTTTCGAATTTCGAAAATTTTCTAGCATTCCGCAGTTCGAAATTCGAAGACGATTCGAACAATAAACAGAATTACTTGAAATTTCACATTTTATTTTTTTTTTGCATTTTTTTAGCAAAGGCTAACACCCCTTATGAAAATTTTCAATTTTTGATGCGAAAAAAATTTTCGAGTTGAGTATACAGTATTGAAGATTACGGCAAAAAATTCGGTTTAGTGCAACTCCCAAGTTATTTCCTCAAAAAATAAGCTCAAAATCGCATAATTATTGTAATATCCGAAAAATGGTTAAAAAAATTAAGGTGAGTTTGAAATTGCTGTAACATCTTTAGTTTTGCGAATTTCTAGATTCTGAAGACACCGTTGGATTCGTGAAGAAAATCTCTTTCCGTAATGGTGCTGGGCGAGGCAAGCATCGCAAAAACCAATATTTTTTGGGCGTAAAAATTCAAGGTCGTTTCCAAGCTCAAAAACGCTGTAACTCCTTCATTTTTTCGAATTTCGAAAATTTTCTAGCATTCCGCAGTTCGAAATTCGAAGACGATTCGAACAATAAACAGAATTACTTGAAATTTCACATTTTATTTTTTTTTTGCATTTTTTTAGCAAAGGCTAACCCCTTATGAAAATTTTCAATTTTTGATGCGAAAAAAATTTTCGAGTTGAGTATACAGTATTGAAGATTACGGCAAAAAATTCGGTTTAGTGCAACTCCCAAGTTATTTCCTCAAAAAATAAGCTCAAAATCGCATAATTATTGTAATATCCGAAAAATGGTTAAAAAAATTAAGGTGAGTTTGAAATTGCTGTAACATCTTTAGTTTTGCGAATTTCTAGATTCTGAAGACACCGTTGGATTCGTGAAGAAAATCTCTTTCCGTAATGGTGCTGGGCGAGGCAAGCATCGCAAAAACCAATATTTTTTGGGCGTAAAAATTCAAGGTAGTTTCCAAGCTCAAAAACGCTGTAACTCCTTCATTTTTTCGAATTTCGAAAATTTTCTAGCATTCCGCAGTTCGAAATTCGAAGACGATTCGAACAATAAACAGAATTACTTGAAATTTCACATTTTATTTTTTTTTTTGCATTTTTTTAGCAAAGGCTAACACCCCTTATGAAAATTTTCAATTTTTGATGCGAAAAAAATTTTCGAGTTGAGTATACAGTATTGAAGATTACGGCAAAAAATTCGGTTTAGTGCAACTCCCAAGTTATTTCCTCAAAAAATAAGCTCAAAATCGCATAATTATTGTAATATCCGAAAAATGGTTAAAAAAATTAAGGTGAGTTTGAAATTGCTGTAACATCTTTAGTTTTGCGAATTTCTAGATTCTGAAGACACCGTTGGATTCGTGAAGAAAATCTCTTTCCGTAATGGTGCTGGGCGAGGCAAGCATCGCAAAAACCAATATTTTTTGGGCGTAAAAATTCAAGGTCGTTTCCAAGCTCAAAAACGCTGTAACTCCTTCATTTTTTCGAATTTCGAAAATTTTCTAGCATTCCGCAGTTCGAAATTCGAAGACGATTCGAACAATAAACAGAATTACTTGAAATTTCACATTTTATTTTTTTTTGCATTTTTTTAGCAAAGGCTAACCCCTTATGAAAATTTTCAATTTTTGATGCGAAAAAAATTTTCGAGTTGAGTATACAGTATTGAAGATTACGGCAAAAAATTCGGTTTAGTGCAACTCCCAAGTTATTTCCTCAAAAAATAAGCTCAAAATCGCATAATTATTGTAATATCCGAAAAATGGTTAAAAAAATTAAGGTGAGTTTGAAATTGCTGTAACATCTTTAGTTTTGCGAATTTCTAGATTCTGAAGACACCGTTGGATTCGTGAAGAAAATCTCTTTCCGTAATGGTGCTGGGCGAGGCAAGCATCGCAAAAACCAATATTTTTTGGGCGTAAAAATTCAAGGTCGTTTCCAAGCTCAAAAACGCTGTCACTCCTTCATTTTTTCGAATTTCGAAAATTTTCTAGCATTCCGCAGTTCGAAATTCGAAGACGATTCGAACAATAAACAGAATTACTTGAAATTTCACATTTTATTTTTTTTGCATTTTTTTAGCAAAGGCTAATAAGCAAGCTCAAAAACGCTGTAACTCCTTCATTTTTTCGAATTTCGAAAATTTTCTAGCATTCCGCAGTTCGAAATTCGAAGACGATTCGAACAATAAACAGAATTACTTGAAATTTCACATATTATTTTTTTTTGCATTTTTTTAGCAAAGGCTAACCCCTTATGAAAATTTTAAATTTTTGTTGCGAAAAAAAATTTCGAGTTGAGTATACAGTATTGAAGATTACGGCAAAAAATTCGGTTTAGTGCAACTCCCAAGTTATTTCCTCAAAAAATAAGCTCAAAATCGCATAATTATTGTAATATCCGAAAAATGGTTAAAAAAATTAAGGTGAGTTTGAAATTGCTGTAACATCTTTAGTTTTGCGAATTTCTAGATTCTGAAGACACCGTTGGATTCGTGAAGAAAATCTCTTTCCGTAATGGTGCTGGGCGAGGCAAGCATCGCAAAAACCAATATTTTTTGGGCGTAAAAATTCAAGGTAGTTTCCAAGCTCAAAAACGCTGTAACTCCTTCATTTTTTCGAATTTCGAAAATTTTCTAGCATTCCGCAGTTCGAAATTCGAAGACGATTCGAACAATAAACAGAATTACTTGAAATTTCACATTTTATTTTTTTTGCATTTTTTTAGCAAAGGCTAACCCCTTATGAAAATTTTCAATTTTTGATGCGAAAAAAATTTTCGAGTTGAGTATACAGTATTGAAGATTACGGCAAAAAATTCGGTTTAGTGCAACTCCCAAGTTATTCGAAAAATAGTTAAAAAAATTAAGGTGAGTTTGAAATTGCTGTAACATCTTTAGTTTTGCGAATTTCTAGATTCTGAAGACACCGTTGGATTCGTGAAGAAAATCTCTTTCCGTAATGGTGCTGGGCGAGGCAAGCATCGCAAAAACCAATATTTTTTGGGCGTAAAAATTCAAGGTCGTTTCCAAGCTCAAAAACGCTGTAACTCCTTCATTTTTTCGAATTTCGAAAATTTTCTAGCATTCCGCAGTTCGAAATTCGAAGACGATTCGAACAATAAACAGAATTACTTGAAATTTCACATATTATTTTTTTTTGCATTTTTTTAGCAAAGGCTAACCCCTTATGAAAATTTTAAATTTTTGTTGCGAAAAAAAATTTCGAGTTGAGTATACAGTATTGAAGATTACGGCAAAAAATTCGGTTTAGTGCAACTCCCAAGTTATTTCCTCAAAAAATAAGCTCAAAATCGCATAATTATTGTAATATCCGAAAAATGGTTAAAAAAATTAAGGTGAGTTTGAAATTGCTGTAACATCTTTAGTTTTGCGAATTTCTAGATTCTGAAGACACCGTTGGATTCGTGAAGAAAATCTCTTTCCGTAATGGTGCTGGGCGAGGCAAGCATCGCAAAAACCAATATTTTTTGGGCGTAAAAATTCAAGGTCGTTTCCAAGCTCAAAAACGCTGTAACTCCTTCATTTTTTCGAATTTCGAAAATTTTCTAGCATTCCGCAGTTCGAAATTCGAAGACGATTCGAACAATAAACAGAATTACTTGAAATTTCACATTTTATTTTTTTTGCATTTTTTAGCAAAGGCTAACCCCTTATGAAAATTTTCAATTTTTGATGCGAAAAAAATTTTCGAGTTGAGTATACAGTATTGAAGATTACGGCAAAAAATTCGGTTTAGTGCAACTCCCAAGTTATTTCCTCAAAAAATAAGCTCAAAATCGCATAATTATTGTAATATCCGAAAAATGGTTAAAAAAATTAAGGTGAGTTTGAAATTGCTGTAACATCTTTAGTTTTGCGAATTTCTAGATTCTGAAGACACCGTTGGATTCGTGAAGAAAATCTCTTTCCGTAATGGTGCTGGGCGAGGCAAGCATCGCAAAAACCAATATTTTTTGGGCGTAAAAATTCAAGGTCGTTTCCAAGCTCAAAAACGCTGTAACTCCTTAATTTTTTCGAATTTCGAAAATTTTCTAGCATTCCGCAGTTCGAAATTCGAAGACGATTCGAACAACAAACAGAATTACTTGAAATTTCACATTTTATTTTTTTTGCATTTTTTTAGCAAAGGCTAACCCCTTATGAAAATTTTCAATTTTTGATGCGAAAAAAAATTTCGAGTTGAGTATACAGTATTGAAGATTACGGCAAAAAATTCGGTTTAGTGCAACTCCCAAGTTATTTCCTCAAAAAATAAGCTCAAAATCGCATAATTATTGTAATATCCGAAAAATGGTTAAAAAAATTAAGGTGAGTTTGAAATTGCTGTAACATCTTTAGTTTTGCGAATTTCTAGATTCTGAAGACACCGTTGGATTCGTGAAGAAAATCTCTTTCCGTAATGGTGCTGGGCGAGGCAAGCATCGCAAAAACCAATATTTTTTGGGCGTAAAAATTCAAGGTCGTTTCCAAGCTCAAAAACGCTGTAACTCCTTCATTTTTTCGAATTTCGAAAATTTTCTAGCATTCCGCAGTTCGAAATTCGAAGACGATTCGAACAACAAACAGAATTACTTGAAATTTCACATTTTATTTTTTTTGCATTTTTTTAGCAAAGGCTAACCCCTTATGAAAATTTTCAATTTTTGATGCGAAAAAAATTTTCGAGTTGAGTATACAGTATTGAAGATTACGGCAAAAAATTCGGTTTAGTGCAACTCCCAAGTTATTTCCTCAAAAAATAAGCTCAAAATCGCATAATTATTGTAATATCCGAAAAATGGTTAAAAAAATTAAGGTGAGTTTGAAATTGCTGTAACATCTTTAGTTTTGCGAATTTCTAGATTCTGAAGACACCGTTGGATTCGTGAAGAAAATCTCTTTCCGTAATGGTGCTGGGCGAGGCAAGCATCGCAAAAACCAATATTTTTTGGGCGTAAAAATTCAAGGTCGTTTCCAAGCTCAAAAACGCTGTAACTCCTTAATTTTTTCGAATTTCGAAAATTTTCTAGCATTCCGCAGTTCGAAATTCGAAGACGATTCGAACAACAAACAGAATTACTTGAAATTTCACATTTTATTTTTTTTGCATTTTTTTAGCAAAGGCTAACCCCTTATGAAAATTTTCAATTTTTGATGCGAAAAAAATTTTCGAGTTGAGTATACAGTATTGAAGATTACGGCAAAAAATTCGGTTTAGTGCAACTCCCAAGTTATTTCCTCAAAAAATAAGCTCAAAATCGCATAATTATTGTAATATCCGAAAAATGGTTAAAAAAATTAAGGTGAGTTTGAAATTGCTGTAACATCTTTAGTTTTGCGAATTTCTAGATTCTGAAGACACCGTTGGATTCGTGAAGAAAATCTCTTTCCGTAATGGTGCTGGGCGAGGCAAGCATCGCAAAAACCAATATTTTTTGGGCGTAAAAATTCAAGGTCGTTTCCAAGCTCAAAAACGCTGTAACTCCTTCATTTTTTCGAATTTCGAAAATTTTCTAGCATTCCGCAGTTCGAAATTCGAAGACGATTCGAACAATAAACAGAATTACTTGAAATTTCACATTTTATTTTTTTTGCATTTTTTTAGCAAAGGCTAACCCCTTATGAAAATTTTCAATTTTTGATGCGAAAAAAATTTTCGAGTTGAGTATACAGTATTGAAGATTACGGCAAAAAATTCGGTTTAGTGCAACTCCCAAGTTATTTCCTCAAAAAATAAGCTCAAAATCGCATAATTATTGTAATATCCGAAAAATGGTTAAAAAAATTAAGGTGAGTTTGAAATTGCTGTAACATCTTTAGTTTTGCGAATTTCTAGATTCTGAAGACACCGTTGGATTCGTGAAGAAAATCTCTTTCCGTAATGGTGCTGGGCGAGGCAAGCATCGCAAAAACCAATATTTTTTGGGCGTAAAAATTCAAGGTCGTTTCCAAGCTCAAAAACGCTGTAACTCCTTCATTTTTTCGAATTTCGAAAATTTTCTAGCATTCCGCAGTTCGAAATTCGAAGACGATTCGAACAATAAACAGAATTACTTGAAATTTCACATTTTATTTTTTTTGCATTTTTTTAGCAAAGGCTAACCCCTTATGAAAATTTTCAATTTTTGATGCGAAAAAAATTTTCGAGTTGAGTATACAGTATTGAAGATTACGGCAAAAAATTCGGTTTAGTGCAACTCCCAAGTTATTTCCTCACAAAATAAGCTCAAAATCGCATAATTATTGTAATATCCGAAAAATGGTTAAAAAAATTAAGGTGAGTTTGAAATTGCTGTAACATCTTTAGTTTTGCGAATTTCTAGATTCTGAAGACACCGTTGGATTCGTGAAGAAAATCTCTTTCTGTAATGGTGCTGGGCGAGGCAAGCATCGCAAAAACCAATATTTTTTGGGCGTAAAAATTCAAGGTCGTTTCCAAGCTCAAAAACGCTGTAACTCCTTAATTTTTTCGAATTTCGAAAATTTTCTAGCATTCCGCAGTTCGAAATTCGAAGACGATTCGAACAACAAACAGAATTACTTGAAATTTCACATTTTATTTTTTTTGCATTTTTTTAGCAAAATTTTCAATTTTTGATGCGAAAAAAGTTTTCGAGTTGAGTATACAGTATTGAAGATTACGGCAAAAAATTCGGTTTAGTGCAACTCCCAAGTTATTTCCTCAAAAAATAAGCTCAAAATCGCATAATTATTGTAATACCCGAAAAATGGTTAAAAAAATTAAGGTGAGTTTGAAATTGCTGTAACATCTTTAGTTTTGCGAATTTCTAGATTCTGAAGACACCGTTGGATTCGTGAAGAAAATCTCTTTCCGTAATGGTGCTGGGCGAGGCAAGCATCGCAAAAACCAATATTTTTTGGGCGTAAAAATTCAAGGTCGTTTCCAAGCTCAAAAACGCTGTAACTCCTTCATTTTTTCGAATTTCGAAAATTTTCTAGCATTCCGCAGTTCGAAATTCGAAGACGATTCGAACAATAAACAGAATTACTTGAAATTTCACATTTTATTTTTTTTGCATTTTTTTAGCAAAGGCTAACTAACCCCTTATGAAAATTTTCAATTTTTGATGCGAAAAAAGTTTTCGAGTTGAGTATACAGTATTGAAGATTACGGCAAAAAATTCGGTTTAGTGCAACTCCCAAGTTATTTCCTCAAAAAATAAGCTCAAAATCGCATAATTATTGTAATATCCGAAAAATGGTTAGAAAAATTAAGGTGAGTTTGAAATTGCTGTAACATCTTTAGTTTTGCGAATTTCTAGATTCGGAAGACACCGTTGGATTCGTGAAGAAAATCTCTTTCCGTAATGGTGCTGGGCGAGGCAAGCATCGCAAAAACCAATATTTTTTGGGCGTAAAAATTCAAGGTCGTTTCCAAGCTCAAAAACGCTGTAACTCCTTCATTTTTTCGAATTTCGAAAATTTTCTAGCATTCCGCAGTTCGAAATTCGAAGACGATTCGAACAATAAACAGAATTACTTGAAATTTCACATTTAATTTTTTTTTGCATTTTTTTAGCAAAGGCTAACCCCTTATGAAAATTTTCAATTTTTGTTGCGAAAAAAATTTTCGAGGTGAGTATACAGTATTGAAGACTACGGCAAAAAATTCGGTTTAGTGCAACTCCCAAGTTATTTCCTCAAAAAATAAGCTCAAAATCGCATAATTATTGTAATATCCGAAAAATGGTTAAAAAAATTAAGGTGAGTTTGAAATTGCTGTAACATCTTTAGTTTTGCGAATTTCTAGATTCTGAAGACACCGTTGGATTCGTGAAGAAAATCTCTTTCCGTAATGGTGCTGGGCGAGGCAAGCATCGCAAAAACCAATATTTTTTGGGCGTAAAAATTCAAGGTCGTTTCCAAGCTCAAAAACGCTGTAACTCCTTCATTTTTTCGAATTTCGAAAATTTTCTAGCATTCCGCAGTTCGAAATTCGAAGACGATTCGAACAATAAACAGAATAACTTGAAATTTCACATTTTATTTTTTTTGCATTTTTTTAGCAAAATTTATGAAAATTTTCAATTTTTGTTGCGAAAAAAATTTTCGAGGTGAGTATACAGTATTGAAGATTACGGCAAAAAATTCGGTTTAGTGCAACTCCCAAGTTATTTCCTCAAAAAATAAGCTCAAAATCGCATAATTATTGTAATATCCGAAAAATGGTTAAAAAAATTAAGGTGAGTTTGAAATTGCTGTAACATCTTTAGTTTTGCGAATTTCTAGATTCTGAAGACACCGTTGGATTCGTGAAGAAAATCTCTTTCCGTAATGGTGCTGGGCGAGGCAAGCATCGCAAAAACCAATATTTTTTGGGCGTAAAAATTCAAGGTCGTTTCCAAGCTCAAAAACGCTGTAACTCCTTCATTTTTTCGAATTTCGAAAATTTTCTAGCATTCCGCAGTTCGAAATTCGAAGACGATTCGAACAATAAACAGAATTACTTGAAATTTCACATTTAATTTTTTTTTGCATTTTTTTAGCAAAGGCTAACCCCTTATGAAAATTTTAAATTTTTGATGCGAAAAAAGTTTTCGAGTTGAGTATACAGTATTGAAGATTACGGCAAAAAATTCGGTTTAGTGCAACTCCCAAGTTATTTCCTCAAAAAATAAGCTCAAAATCGCATAATTATTGTAATATCCGAAAAATGGTTAAAAAAATTAAGGTGAGTTTGAAATTGCTGTAACATCTTTAGTTTTGCGAATTTCTAGATTCTGAAGACACCGTTGGATTCGTGAAGAAAATCTCTTTCCGTAATGGTGCTGGGCGAGGCAAGCATCGCAAAAACCAATATTTTTTGGGCGTAAAAATTCAAGGTCGTTTCCAAGCTCAAAAACGCTGTAACTCCTTCATTTTTTCGAATTTCGAAAATTTTCTAGCATTCCGCAGTTCGAAATTCGAAGACGATTCGAACAATAAACAGAATTACTTGAAATTTCACATTTTATTTTTTTTGCATTTTTTTTAGCAAAGGCTAACCCCTTATGAAAATTTTCAATTTTTGATGCGAAAAAAGTTTTCGAGTTGAGTATACAGTATTGAAGATTACGGCAAAAAATTCGGTTTAGTGCAACTCCCAAGTTATTTCCTCAAAAAATAAGCTCAAAATCGCATAATTATTGTAATATCCGAAAAATGGTTAGAAAAATTAAGGTGAGTTTGAAATTGCTGTTACATCTTTAGTTTTGCGAATTTCTAGATTCTGAAGACACCGTTGGATTCGTGAAGAAAATCTCTTTCCGTAATGGTGCTGGGCGAGGCAAGCATCGCAAAAACCAATATTTTTTGGGCGTAAAAATTCAAGCAGTTCGAAATTCGAAGACGATTCGAACAATAAACAGAATTACTTGAAATTTCACATATTATTTTTTTGCATTTTTTTAGCAAAGGCTAACCCCTTATGAAAATTTTCAATTTTTGATGCGAAAAAAATTTTCGAGTTGAGTATACAGTATTGAAGATTACGGCAAAAAATTCGGTTTAGTGCAACTCCCAAGTTATTTCCTCAAAAAATAAGCTCAAAATCGCATAATTATTGTAATATCCGAAAAATGGTTAAAAAAATTAAGGTGAGTTTGAAATTGCTGTAACATCTTTAGTTTTGCGAATTTCTAGATTCTGAAGACACCGTTGGATTCGTGAAGAAAATCTCTTTCCGTAATGGTGCTGGGCGAGGCAAGCATCGCAAAAACCAATATTTTTTGGGTGTAAAAATTCAAGGTCGATTCCAAGCCCAAAAACGCTGTAACTCCTTCATTTTTTCGAACTTCGAAAATTTTCTAGCATTCCGCAGTTCGAAATTCGAAGACGATTCGAACAATAAACAGAATTACTTGAAATTTCACATTTTATTTTTTTTGCATTTTTTTAGCAAAGGCTAACCCCTTATGAAAATTTTCAATTTTTGATGCGAAAAAAATTTTCGAGTTGAGTATACAGTATTGAAGATTACGGCAAAAAATTCGGTTTAGTGCAACTCCCAAGTTATTTCCTCAAAAAATAAGCTCAAAATCGCATAATTATTGTAATATCCGAAAAATGGTTAAAAAATTAAGGTGAGTTTGAAATTGCTGTAACATCTTTAGTTTTGCGAATTTCTAGATTCTGAAGACACCGTTGGATTCGTGAAGAAAATCTCTTTCCGTAATGGTGCTGGGCGAGGCAAGCATCGCAAAAACCAATATTTTTTGGGCGTAAAAATTCAAGGTAGTTTCCAAGCTCAAAAACGCTGTAACTCCTTCATTTTTTCGAATTTCGAAAATTTTCTAGCATTCCGCAGTTCGAAATTCGAAGACGATTCGAACAATAAACAGAATTACTTGAAATTTCACATTTTATTTTTTTTGCATTTTTTTAGCAAAGGCTAACCCCTTATGAAAATTTTCAATTTTTGATGCGAAAAAAATTTTCGAGTTGAGTATACAGTATTGAAGATTACGGCAAAAAATTCGGTTAAGTGCAACTCCCAAGTTATTTCCTCAAAAAATAAGCTCAAAATCGCATAATTATTGTAATATCCGAAAAATGGTTAAAAAAATTAAGGTGAGTTTGAAATTGCTGTAACATCTTTAGTTTTGCGAATTTCTAGATTCTGAAGACACCGTTGGATTCGTGAAGAAAATCTCTTTCCGTAATGGTGCTGGGCGAGGCAAGCATCGCAAAAACCAATATTTTTTGGGCGTAAAAATTCAAGGTCGTTTCCAAGCTCAAAAACGCTGTAACTCCTTCATTTTTTCGAATTTCGAAAATTTTCTAGCATTCCGCAGTTCGAAATTCGAAGACGATTCGAACAATAAACAGAATTACTTGAAATTTCACATTTTATTTTTTTTGCATTTTTTTAGCAAAGGCTAACCCCTTATGAAAATTTTCAATTTTTGATGCGAAAAAAGTTTTCGAGTTGAGTATACAGTATTGAAGATTACGGCAAAAAATTCGGTTTAGTGCAACTCCCAAGTTATTTCCTCAAAAAATAAGCTCAAAATCGCATAATTATTGTAATATCCGAAAAATGGTTAGAAAAATTAAGGTGAGTTTGAAATTGCTGTAACATCTTTAGTTTTGCGAATTTCTAGATTCTGAAGACACCGTTGGATTCGTGAAGAAAATCTCTTTCCGTAATGGTGCTGGGCGAGGCAAGCATCGCAAAAACCAATATTTTTTGGGCGTAAAAATTCAAGGTCGTTTCCAAGCTCAAAAACGCTGTAACTCCTTCATTTTTTCGAATTTCGAAAATTTTCTAGCATTCCGCAGTTCGAAATTCGAAGACGATTCGAACAATAAACAGAATTACTTGAAATTTCACATTTTATTTTTTTTGCATTTTTTTAGCAAAGGCTAACCCCTTATGAAAATTTTCAATTTTTGATGCGAAAAAAGTTTTCGAGTTAAGTATACAGTATTGAAGATTACGGCAAAAAATTCGGTTTAGTGCAACTCCCAAGTTATTTCCTCAAAAAATAAGCTCAAAATCGCATAATTATTGTAATATCCGAAAAATGGTTAGAAAAATTAAGGTGAGTTTGAAATTGCTGTAACATCTTTAGTTTTGCGAATTTCTAGATTCTGAAGACACCGTTGGATTCGTGAAGAAAATCTCTTTCCGTAATGGTGCTGGGCGAGGCAAGCATCGCAAAAACCAATATTTTTTGGGCGTAAAAATTCAAGGTCGTTTCCAAGCTCAAAAACGCTGTAACTCCTTCATTTTTTCGAATTTCGAAAATTTTCTAGCATTCCGCAGTTCGAAATTCGAAGACGATTCGAACAATAAACAGAATTACTTGAAATTTCACATTTTATTTTTTTTGCATTTTTTTAGCAAAGGCTAACCCCTTATGAAAATTTTCAATTTTTGATGCGAAAAAGGTTTTCGAGTTGAGTATACAGTATTGAAGATTACGGCAAAAAATTCGGTTTAGTGCAACTCCCAAGTTATTTCCTCAAAAAATAAGCTCAAAATCGCATAATTATTGTAATATCCGAAAAATGGTTAGAAAAATTAAGGTGAGTTTGAAATTGCTGTAACATCTTTAGTTTTGCGAATTTCTAGATTCTGAAGACACCGTTGGATTCGTGAAGAAAATCTCTTTCCGTAATGGTGCTGGGCGAGGCAAGCATCGCAAAAACCAATATTTTTTGGGCGTAAAAATTCAAGGTCGTTTCCAAGCTCAAAAACGCTGTAACTCCTTCATTTTTTCGAATTTCGAAAATTTTCTAGCATTCCGCAGTTCGAAATTCGAAGACGATTCGAACAATAAACAGAATTACTTGAAATTTCACATTTTATTTTTTTTTGCATTTTTTTAGCAAAGGCTAACCCCTTATGAAAATTTTCAATTTTTGATGCGAAAAAAATTTTCGAGTTGAGTATACAGTATTGAAGATTACGGCAAAAAATTCGGTTTAGTGCAACTCCCAAGTTATTTCCTCAAAAAATAAGCTCAAAATCGCATAATTATTGTAATATCCGAAAAATGGTTAAAAAAATTAAGGTGAGTTTGAAATTGCTGTAACATCTTTAGTTTTGCGAATTTCTAGATTCTGAAGACACCGTTGGATTCGTGAAGAAAATCTCTTTCCGTAATGGTGCTGGGCGAGGCAAGCATCGCAAAAACCAATATTTTTTGGGCGTAAAAATTCAAGGTAGTTTCCAAGCTCAAAAACGCTGTAACTCCTTCATTTTTTCGAATTTCGAAAATTTTCTAGCATTCCGCAGTTCGAAATTCGAAGACGATTCGAACAATAAACAGAATTACTTGAAATTTCACATTTTATTTTTTTTGCATTTTTTTAGCAAAGGCTAACCCCTTATGAAAATTTTAAATTTTTGATGCGAAAAAAATTTTCGAGTTGAGTATACAGTATTGAAGATTACGGCAAAAAATTCGGTTTAGTGCAACTCCCAAGTTATTTCCTCAAAAAATAAGCTCAAAATCGCATAATTATTGTAATATCCGAAAAATGGTTAAAAAAATTAAGGTGAGTTTGAAATTGCTGTAACATCTTTAGTTTTGCGAATTTCTAGATTCTGAAGACACCGTTGGATTCGTGAAGAAAATCTCTTTCCGTAATGGTGCTGGGCGAGGCAAGCATCGCAAAAACCAATATTTTTTGGGCGTAAAAATTCAAGGTCGTTTCCAAGCCCAAAAACGCTGTAACTCCTTCATTTTTTCGAATTTCGAAAATTTTCTAGCATTCCGCAGTTCGAAATTCGAAGACGATTCGAACAATAAACAGAATTACTTGAAATTTCACATTTTATTTTTTTTGCATTTTTTTAGCAAAGGCACCCCTTATGAAAATTTTCAATTTTTGATGCGAAAAAAGTTTTCGAGTTGAGTATACAGTATTGAAGATTACGGCAAAAAATTCGGTTTAGTGCAACTCCCAAGTTATTTCCTCAAAAAATAAGCTCAAAATCGCATAATTATTGTAATATCCGAAAAATGGTTAGAAAAATTAAGGTGAGTTTGAAATTGCTGTAACATCTTTAGTTTTGCGAATTTCTAGATTCTGAAGACACCGTTGGATTCGTGAAGAAAATCTCTTTCCGTAATGGTGCTGGGCGAGGCAAGCATCGCAAAAACCAATATTTTTTGGGCGTAAAAATTCAAGGTCGTTTCCAAGCTCAAAAACGCTGTAACTCCTTCATTTTTTCGAATTTCGAAAATTTTCTAGCATTCCGCAGTTCGAAATTCGAAGACGATTCGAACAATAAACAGAATTACTTGAAATTTCACATTTTATTTTTTTTGCATTTTTTTAGCAAAGGCTAACCCCTTATGAAAATTTTCAATTTTTGATGCGAAAAAGGTTTTCGAGTTGAGTATACAGTATTGAAGATTACGGCAAAAAATTCGGTTTAGTGCAACTCCCAAGTTATTTCCTCAAAAAATAAGCTCAAAATCGCATAATTATTGTAATATCCGAAAAATGGTTAGAAAAATTAAGGTGAGTTTGAAATTGCTGTAACATCTTTAGTTTTGCGAATTTCTAGATTCTGAAGACACCGTTGGATTCGTGAAGAAAATCTCTTTCCGTAATGGTGCTGGGCGAGGCAAGCATCGCAAAAACCAATATTTTTTGGGCGTAAAAATTCAAGGTCGTTTCCAAGCTCAAAAACGCTGTAACTCCTTCATTTTTTCGAATTTCGAAAATTTTCTAGCATTCCGCAGTTCGAAATTCGAAGACGATTCGAACAATAAACAGAATTACTTGAAATTTCACATTTTATTTTTTTTTGCATTTTTTTAGCAAAGGCTAACCCCTTATGAAAATTTTCAATTTTTGATGCGAAAAAAATTTTCGAGTTGAGTATACAGTATTGAAGATTACGGCAAAAAATTCGGTTTAGTGCAACTCCCAAGTTATTTCCTCAAAAAATAAGCTCAAAATCGCATAATTATTGTAATATCCGAAAAATGGTTAAAAAAATTAAGGTGAGTTTGAAATTGCTGTAACATCTTTAGTTTTGCGAATTTCTAGATTCTGAAGACACCGTTGGATTCGTGAAGAAAATCTCTTTCCGTAATGGTGCTGGGCGAGGCAAGCATCGCAAAAACCAATATTTTTTGGGCGTAAAAATTCAAGGTAGTTTCCAAGCTCAAAAACGCTGTAACTCCTTCATTTTTTCGAATTTCGAAAATTTTCTAGCATTCCGCAGTTCGAAATTCGAAGACGATTCGAACAATAAACAGAATTACTTGAAATTTCACATTTTATTTTTTTTGCATTTTTTTAGCAAAGGCTAACCCCTTATGAAAATTTTAAATTTTTGATGCGAAAAAAATTTTCGAGTTGAGTATACAGTATTGAAGATTACGGCAAAAAATTCGGTTTAGTGCAACTCCCAAGTTATTTCCTCAAAAAATAAGCTCAAAATCGCATAATTATTGTAATATCCGAAAAATGGTTAAAAAAATTAAGGTGAGTTTGAAATTGCTGTAACATCTTTAGTTTTGCGAATTTCTAGATTCTGAAGACACCGTTGGATTCGTGAAGAAAATCTCTTTCCGTAATGGTGCTGGGCGAGGCAAGCATCGCAAAAACCAATATTTTTTGGGCGTAAAAATTCAAGGTCGTTTCCAAGCCCAAAAACGCTGTAACTCCTTCATTTTTTCGAATTTCGAAAATTTTCTAGCATTCCGCAGTTCGAAATTCGAAGACGATTCGAACAATAAACAGAATTACTTGAAATTTCACATTTTATTTTTTTTGCATTTTTTTAGCAAAGGCTAACCCCTTATGAAAATTTTCAATTTTTGATGCGAAAAAAGTTTTCGAGTTGAGTATACAGTATTGAAGATTACGGCAAAAAATTCGGTTTAGTGCAACTCCCAAGTTATTTCCTCAAAAAATAAGCTCAAAATCGCATAATTATTGTAATATCCGAAAAATGGTTAGAAAAATTAAGGTGAGTTTGAAATTGCTGTAACATCTTTAGTTTTGCGAATTTCTAGATTCTGAAGACACCGTTGGATTCGTGAAGAAAATCTCTTTCCGTAATGGTGCTGGGCGAGGCAAGCATCGCAAAAACCAATATTTTTTGGGCGTAAAAATTCAAGGTCGTTTCCAAGCTCAAAAACGCTGTAACTCCTTCATTTTTTCGAATTTCGAAAATTTTCTAGCATTCCGCAGTTCGAAATTCGAAGACGATTCGAACAATAAACAGAATTACTTGAAATTTCACATTTTATTTTTTTTGCATTTTTTTAGCAAAGGCTAACCCCTTATGAAAATTTTCAATTTTTGATGCGAAAAAAGTTTTCGAGTTAAGTATACAGTATTGAAGATTACGGCAAAAAATTCGGTTTAGTGCAACTCCCAAGTTATTTCCTCAAAAAATAAGCTCAAAATCGCATAATTATTGTAATATCCGAAAAATGGTTAGAAAAATTAAGGTGAGTTTGAAATTGCTGTAACATCTTTAGTTTTGCGAATTTCTAGATTCTGAAGACACCGTTGGATTCGTGAAGAAAATCTCTTTCCGTAATGGTGCTGGGCGAGGCAAGCATCGCAAAAACCAATATTTTTTGGGCGTAAAAATTCAAGGTCGTTTCCAAGCTCAAAAACGCTGTAACTCCTTCATTTTTTCGAATTTCGAAAATTTTCTAGCATTCCGCAGTTCGAAATTCGAAGACGATTCGAACAATAAACAGAATTACTTGAAATTTCACATTTTATTTTTTTTGCATTTTTTTAGCAAAGGCTAACCCCTTATGAAAATTTTAAATTTTTGTTGCGAAAAAAAATTTCGAGTTGAGTATACAGTATTGAAGATTACGGCAAAAAATTCGGTTTAGTGCAACTCCCAAGTTATTTCCTCAAAAAATAAGCTCAAAATCGCATAATTATTGTAATATCCGAAAAATGGTTAAAAAAATTAAGGTGAGTTTGAAATTGCTGTAACATCTTTAGTTTTGCGAATTTCTAGATTCTGAAGACACCGTTGGATTCGTGAAGAAAATCTCTTTCCGTAATGGTGCTGGGCGAGGCAAGCATCGCAAAAACCAATATTTTTTGGGCGTAAAAATTCAAGGTAGTTTCCAAGCTCAAAAACGCTGTAACTCCTTCATTTTTTCGAATTTCGAAAATTTTCTAGCATTCCGCAGTTCGAAATTCGAAGACGATTCGAACAATAAACAGAATTACTTGAAATTTCACATTTTATTTTTTTTGCATTTTTTTAGCAAAGGCTAACCCCTTATGAAAATTTTCAATTTTTGATGCGAAAAAAATTTTCGAGTTGAGTATACAGTATTGAAGATTACGGCAAAAAATTCGGTTTAGTGCAACTCCCAAGTTATTTCCTCAAAAAATAAGCTCAAAATCGCATAATTATTGTAATATCCGAAAAATAGTTAAAAAAATTAAGGTGAGTTTGAAATTGCTGTAACATCTTTAGTTTTGCGAATTTCTAGATTCTGAAGACACCGTTGGATTCGTGAAGAAAATCTCTTTCCGTAATGGTGCTGGGCGAGGCAAGCATCGCAAAAACCAATATTTTTTGGGCGTAAAAATTCAAGGTAGTTTCCAAGCTCAAAAACGCTGTAACTCCTTCATTTTTTCGAATTTCGAAAATTTTCTAGCATTCCGCAGTTCGAAATTCGAAGACGATTCGAACAATAAACAGAATTACTTGAAATTTCACATTTTATTTTTTTTGCATTTTTTTAGCAAAATGAAAATTTTCAATTTTTGACGCGAAAAAAATTTTCGAGTTGAGTATACAGTATTGAAGATTACGGCAAAAAATTCGGTTTAGTGCAACTCCCAAGTTATTTCCTCAAAAAATAAGCTCAAAATCGCATAATTATTGTAATATCCGAAAAATGGTTAAAAAAATTAAGGTGAGTTTGAAATTGCTGTAACATCTTTAGTTTTGCGAATTTCTAGATTCTGAAGACACCGTTGGATTCGTGAAGAAAATCTCTTTCCGTAATGGTGCTGGGCGAGGCAAGCATCGCAAAAACCAATATTTTTTGGGCGTAAAAATTCAAGGTCGTTTCCAAGCCCAAAAACGCTGTAACTCCTTCATTTTTTCGAATTTCGAAAATTTTCTAGCATTCCGCAGTTTGAAATTCGAAGACGATTCGAACAATAAACAGAATTACTTGAAATTTCACATTTTATTTTTTTTGCATTTTTTTTGCAAAGGCTAACTAACCCCTTATGAAAACTTTCAATTTTTGATGCGAAAAAAATTTTCGAGTTGAGTATACAGTATTGAAGATTACGGCAAAAAATTCGGTTTAGTGCAACTCCCAAGTTAGTTCCTCAAAAAATAAGCTCAAAATCGCATAATTATTGTAATATCCGAAAAATGGTTAAAAAAATTAAGGTGAGTTTGCAATTGCTGTAACATCTTTAGTTTTGCGAATTTCTAGATTCTGAAGACACCGTTGGATTCGTGAAGAAAATCTCTTTCCGTAATGGTGCTGGGCGAGGCAAGCATCGCAAAAACCAATATTTTTTGGGCGTAAAAATTCAAGGTCGTTTCCAAGCTCAAAAACGCTGTAACTCCTTCATTTTTTCGAATTTCGAAAATTTTCTAGCATTCCGCAGTTCGAAATTCGAAGACGATTCGAACAATAAACAGAATTACTTGAAATTTCACATTTTATTTTTTTTTGCATTTTTTTAGCAAAGGCTAACCCCTTATGAAAATTTTCAATTTTTGATGCGAAAAAAATTTTCGAGTTGAGTATACAGTATTGAAGATTACGGCAAAAAATTCGGTTTAGTGCAACTCCCAAGTTATTCGAAAAATAGTTAAAAAAATTAAGGTGAGTTTGAAATTGCTGTAACATCTTTAGTTTTGCGAATTTCTAGATTCTGAAGACACCGTTGGATTCGTGAAGAAAATCTCTTTCCGTAATGGTGCTGGGCGAGGCAAGCATCGCAAAAACCAATATTTTTTGGGCGTAAAAATTCAAGGTAGTTTCCAAGCTCAAAAACGCTGTAACTCCTTCATTTTTTCGAATTTCGAAAATTTTCTAGCATTCCGCAGTTCGAAATTCGAAGACGATTCGAACAATAAACAGAATTACTTGAAATTTCACATTTTATTTTTTTTTTGCATTTTTTTAGCAAAGGCTAACCCCTTATGAAAATTTTCAATTTTTGATGCGAAAAAAATTTTCGAGCTGAGTATACAGTATTGAAGATTACGGCAAAAAATTCGGTTTAGTGCAACTCCCAAGTTATTTCCTCAAAAAATAAGCTCAAAATCGCATAATTATTGTAATATCCGAAAAATGGTTAAAAAAATTAAGGTGAGTTTGAAATTGCTGTAACATCTTTAGTTTTGCGAATTTCTAGATTCTGAAGACACCGTTGGATTCGTGAAGAAAATCTCTTTCCGTAATGGTGCTGGGCGAGGCAAGCATCGCAAAAACCAATATTTTTTGGGCGTAAAAATTCAAGGTCGTTTCCAAGCTCAAAAACGCTGTAACTCCTTCATTTTTTCGAATTTCGAAAATTTTCTAGCATTCCGCAGTTCGAAATTCGAAGACGATTCGAACAATAAACAGAATTACTTGAAATTTCACATTTTATTTTTTTTTGCATTTTTTTAGCAAAGGCTAACCCCTTATGAAAATTTTCAATTTTTGTTGCGAAAAAAATTTTCGAGTTGAGGATACAGTATTGAAGATTACGGCAAAAAATTCGGTTTAGTGCAACTCCCAAGTTATTTCCTCAAAAAATAAGCTCAAAATCGCATAATTATTGTAATATCCGAAAAATGGTTAAAAAAATTAAGGTGAGTTTGAAATTGCTGTAACATCTTTAGTTTTGCGAATTTCTAGATTCTGAAGACACCGTTGGATTCGTGAAGAAAATCTCTTTCCGTAATGGTGCTGGGCGAGGCAAGCATCGCAAAAACCAATATTTTTTGGGCGTAAAAATTCAAGGTCGTTTCCAAGCTCAAAAACGCTGTAACTCCTTCATTTTTTCGAATTTCGAAAATTTTCTAGCATTCCGCAGTTCGAAATTCGAAGACGATTCGAACAATAAACAGAATTACTTGAAATTTCACATTTTATTTTTTTTTGCATTTTTTTAGCAAAGGCTAACCCCTTATGAAAATTTTCAATTTTTGATGCGAAAAAAATTTTCGAGTTGAGTATACAGTATTGAAGATTACGGCAAAAAATTCGGTTTAGTGCAACTCCCAAGTTATTTCCTCAAAAAATAAGCTCAAAATCGCATAATTATTGTAATATCCGAAAAATGGTTAAAAAAATTAAGGTGAGTTTGAAATTGCTGTAACATCTTTAGTTTTGCGAATTTCTAGATTCTGAAGACACCGTTGGATTCGTGAAGAAAATCTCTTTCCGTAATGGTGCTGGGCGAGGCAAGCATCGCAAAAACTAATATTTTTTGGGCGTAAAAATTCAAGGTCGTTTCCAAGCTCAAAAACGCTGTAACTCCTTCATTTTTTCGAATTTCGAAAATTTTCTAGCATTCCGCAGTTCGAAATTCGAAGACGATTCGAACAACAAACAGAATTACTTGAAATTTCACATTTTATTTTTTTTTGCATTTTTTTAGCAAAGGCTAACCCCTTATGAAAATTTTCAATTTTTGATGCGAAAAAAATTTTCGAGTTGAGTATACAGTATTGAAGATTACGGCAAAAAATTCGGTTTAGTGCAACTCCCAAGTTATTTCCTCAAAAAATAAGCTCAAAATCGCATAATTATTGTAATATCCGAAAAATGGTTAAAAAAATTAAGGTGAGTTTGAAATTGCTGTAACATCTTTAGTTTTGCGAATTTCTAGATTCTGAAGACACCGTTGGATTCGTGAAGAAAATCTCTTTCCGTAATGGTGCTGGGCGAGGCAAGCATCGCAAAAACCAATATTTTTTGGGCGTAAAAATTCAAGGTCGTTTCCAAGCTCAAAAACGCTGTAACTCCTTCATTTTTTCGAATTTCGAAAATTTTCTAGCATTCCGCAGTTCGAAATTCGAAGACGATTCGAACAATAAACAGAATTACTTGAAATTTCACATTTTATTTTTTTTTGCATTTTTTTAGCAAAGGCTAACCCCTTATGAAAATTTTCAATTTTTGATGCGAAAAAAATTTTCGAGTTGAGTATACAGTATTGAAGATTACGGCAAAAAATTCGGTTTAGTGCAACTCCCAAGTTATTTCCTCAAAAAATAAGCTCAAAATCGCATAATTATTGTAATATCCGAAAAATGGTTAAAAAAATTAAGGTGAGTTTGAAATTGCTGTAACATCTTTAGTTTTGCGAATTTCTAGATTCTGAAGACACCGTTGGATTCGTGAAGAAAATCTCTTTCCGTAATGGTGCTGGGCGAGGCAAGCATCGCAAAAACTAATATTTTTTGGGCGTAAAAATTCAAGGTCGTTTCCAAGCTCAAAAACGCTGTAACTCCTTAATTTTTTCGAATTTCGAAAATTTTCTAGCATTCCGCAGTTCGAAATTCGAAGACGATTCGAACAACAAACAGAATTACTTGAAATTTCACATTTTATTTTTTTTTGCATTTTTTTAGCAAAGGCTAACCCCTTATGAAAACTTTCAATTTTTGATGCGAAAAAAATTTTCGAGTTGAGTATACAGTATTGAAGATTACGGCAAAAAATTCGGTTTAGTGCAACTCCCAAGTTATTTCCTCAAAAAATAAGCTCAAAATCGCATAATTATTGTAATATCCGAAAAATGGTTAAAAAAATTAAGGTGAGTTTGAAATTGCTGTAACATCTTTAGTTTTGCGAATTTCTAGATTCTGAAGACACCGTTGGATTCGTGAAGAAAATCTCTTTCCGTAATGGTGCTGGGCGAGGCAAGCATCGCAAAAACCAATATTTTTTGGGCGTAAAAATTCAAGGTCGTTTCCAAGCTCAAAAACGCTGTAACTCCTTCATTTTTTCGAATTTCGAAAATTTTCTAGCATTCCGCAGTTCGAAATTCGAAGACGATTCGAACAATAAACAGAATTACTTGAAATTTCACATTTTATTTTTTTTTGCATTTTTTTAGCAAAGGCTAACCCCTTATGAAAATTTTCAATTTTTGATGCGAAAAAAATTTTCGAGTTGAGTATACAGTATTGAAGATTACGGCAAAAAATTCGGTTTAGTGCAACTCCCAAGTTATTTCCTCAAAAAATAAGCTCAAAATCGCATAATTATTGTAATATCCGAAAAATGGTTAAAAAAATTAAGGTGAGTTTGAAATTGCTGTAACATCTTTAGTTTTGCGAATTTCTAGATTCTGAAGACACCGTTGGATTCGTGAAGAAAATCTCTTTCCGTAATGGTGCTGGGCGAGGCAAGCATCGCAAAAACTAATATTTTTTGGGCGTAAAAATTCAAGGTCGTTTCCAAGCTCAAAAACGCTGTAACTCCTTAATTTTTTCGAATTTCGAAAATTTTCTAGCATTCCGCAGTTCGAAATTCGAAGACGATTCGAACAACAAACAGAATTACTTGAAATTTCACATTTTATTTTTTTTTCCTTTTTTTAGCAAAGGCTAACCCCTTATGAAAATTTTCAATTTTTGATGCGAAAAAAATTTTCGAGTTGAGTATACAGTATTGAAGATTACGGCAAAAAATTCGGTTTAGTGCAACTCCCAAGTTATTTCCTCAAAAAATAAGCTCAAAATCGCATAATTATTGTAATATCCGAAAAATGGTTAAAAAAATTAAGGTGAGTTTGAAATTGCTGTAACATCTTTAGTTTTGCGAATTTCTAGATTCTGAAGACACCGTTGGATTCGTGAAGAAAATCTCTTTCCGTAATGGTGCTGGGCGAGGCAAGCATCGCAAAAACCAATATTTTTTGGGCGTAAAAATTCAAGGTCGTTTCCAAGCTCAAAAACGCTGTAACTCCTTCATTTTTTCGAATTTCGAAAATTTTCTAGCATTCCGCAGTTCGAAATTCGAAGACGATTCGAACAATAAACAGAATTACTTGAAATTTCACATTTTATTTTTTTTGCATTTTTTTAGCAAAATGAAAATTTTCAATTTTTGACGCGAAAAAAATTTTCGAGTTGAGTATACAGTATTGAAGATTACGGCAAAAAATTCGGTTTAGTGCAACTCCCAAGTTATTTCCTCAAAAAATAAGCTCAAAATCGCACAATTATTGTAATATCCGAAAAATGGTTAAAAAAATTAAGGTGAGTTTGAAATTGCTGTAACATCTTTAGTTTTGCGAATTTCTAGATTCTGAAGACACCGTTGGATTCGTGAAGAAAATCTCTTTCCGTAATGGTGCTGGGCGAGGCAAGCATCGCAAAAACCAATATTTTTTGGGCGTAAAAATTCAAGGTCGTTTCCAAGCTCAAAAACGCTGTAACTCCTTCATTTTTTCGAATTTCGAAAATTTTCTAGCATTCCGCAGTTCGAAATTCGAAGACGATTCGAACAATAAACAGAATTACTTGAAATTTCACATTTTATTTTTTTTGCATTTTTTTAGCAAAGGCTAACCCCTTATGAAAATTTTCAATTTTTGATGCGAAAAAAATTTTCGAGTTGAGTATACAGTATTGAAGATTACGGCAAAAAATTCGGTTTAGTGCAACTCCCAAGTTATTTCCTCAAAAAATAAGCTCAAAATCGCATAATTATTGTAATATCCGAAAAATGGTTAAAAAAATTAAGGTGAGTTTGAAATTGCTGTAACATCTTTAGTTTTGCGAATTTCTAGATTCTGAAGACACCGTTGGATTCGTGAAGAAAATCTCTTTCCGTAATGGTGCTGGGCGAGGCAAGCATCGCAAAAACCAATATTTTTTGGGCGTAAAAATTCAAGGTCGTTTCCAAGCTCAAAAACGCTGTAACTCCTTAATTTTTTCGAATTTCGAAAATTTTCTAGCATTCCGCAGTTCGAAATTCGAAGACGATTCGAACAACAAACAGAATTACTTGAAATTTCACATTTTATTTTTTTTTGCATTTTTTTAGCAAAGGCTAACCCCTTATGAAAATTTTCAATTTTTGATGCGAAAAAAATTTTCGAGTTGAGTATACAGTATTGAAGATTACGGCAAAAAATTCGGTTTAGTGCAACTCCCAAGTTATTTCCTCAAAAAATAAGCTCAAAATCGCATAATTATTGTAATATCCGAAAAATAGTTAAAAAAATTAAGGTGAGTTTGAAATTGCTGTAACATCTTTAGTTTTGCGAATTTCTAGATTCTGAAGACACCGTTGGATTCGTGAAGAAAATCTCTTTCCGTAATGGTGCTGGGCGAGGCAAGCATCGCAAAAACCAATATTTTTTGGGCGTAAAAATTCAAGGTAGTTTCCAAGCTCGAAAACGCTGTAACTCCTTCATTTTTTCGAATTTCGAAAATTTTCTAGCATTCCGCAGTTCGAAATTCGAAGACGATTCGAACAATAAACAGAATTACTTGAAATTTCACATTTTATTTTTTTTGCATTTTTTTAGCAAAATGAAAATTTTCAATTTTTGACGCGAAAAAAATTTTCGAGTTGAGTATACAGTATTGAAGATTACGGCAAAAAATTCGGTTTAGTGCAACTCCCAAGTTATTTCCTCAAAAAATAAGCTCAAAATCGCATAATTATTGTAATATCCGAAAAATGGTTAAAAAAATTAAGGTGAGTTTGAAATTGCTGTAACATCTTTAGTTTTGCGAATTTCTAGATTCTGAAGACACCGTTGGATTCGTGAAGAAAATCTCTTTCCGTAATGGTGCTGGGCGAGGCAAGCATCGCAAAAACCAATATTTTTTGGGCGTAAAAATTCAAGGTAGTTTCCAAGCTCAAAAACGCTGTAACTCCTTCATTTTTTCGAATTTCGAAAATTTTCTAGCATTCCGCAGTTCGAAATTCGAAGACGATTCGAACAATAAACAGAATTACTTGAAATTTCACATTTTATTTTTTTGCATTTTTTTAGCAAAGGCTAACCCCTTATGAAAATTTTCAATTTTTGATGCGAAAAAAATTTTCGAGTTGAGTATACAGTATTGAAGATTACGGCAAAAAATTCGGTTTAGTGCAACTCCCAAGTTATTTCCTCAAAAAATAAGCTCAAAATCGCATAATTATTGTAATATCCGAAAAATAGTTAAAAAAATTAAGGTGAGTTTGAAATTGCTGTAACATCTTTAGTTTTGCGAATTTCTAGATTCTGAAGACACCGTTGGATTCGTGAAGAAAATCTCTTTCCGTAATGGTGCTGGGCGAGGCAAGCATCGCAAAAACCAATATTTTTTGGGCGTAAAAATTCAAGGTAGTTTCCAAGCTCAAAAACGCTGTAACTCCTTCATTTTTTCGAATTTCGAAAATTTTCTAGCATTCCGCAGTTCGAAATTCGAAGACGATTCGAACAATAAACAGAATTACTTGAAATTTCACATTTTATTTTTTTTGCATTTTTTTAGCAAAATGAAAATTTTCAATTTTTGTTGCGAAAAAAATTTTCGAGTTGAGTATACAGTATTGAAGATTACGGCAAAAAATTCGGTTTAGTGCAACTCCCAAGTTATTTCCTCAAAAAATAAGCTCAAAATCGCATAATTATTGTAATATCCGAAAAATGGTTAAAAAAATTAAGGTGAGTTTGAAATTGCTGTAACATCTTTAGTTTTGCGAATTTCTAGATTCTGAAGACACCGTTGGATTCGTGAAGAAAATCTCTTTCCGTAATGGTGCTGGGCGAGGCAAGCATCGCAAAAACCAATATTTTTTGGGCGTAAAAATTCAAGGTCGTTTCCAAGCTCAAAAACGCTGTAACTCCTTCATTTTTTCGAATTTCGAAAATTTTCTAGCATTCCGCAGTTCGAAATTCGAAGACGATTCGAACAATAAACAGAATTACTTGAAATTTCACATTTTATTTTTTTTTTGCATTTTTTTAGCAAAGGCTAACCCCTTATGAAAATTTTCAATTTTTGATGCGAAAAAAATTTTCGAGCTGAGTATACAGTATTGAAGATTACGGCAAAAAATTCGGTTTAGTGCAACTCCCAAGTTATTTCCTCAAAAAATAAGCTCAAAATCGCATAATTATTGTAATATCCGAAAAATGGTTAAAAAAATTAAGGTGAGTTTGAAATTGCTGTAACATCTTTAGTTTTGCGAATTTCTAGATTCTGAAGACACCGTTGGATTCGTGAAGAAAATCTCTTTCCGTAATGGTGCTGGGCGAGGCAAGCATCGCAAAAACCAATATTTTTTGGGCGTAAAAATTCAAGGTCGTTTCCAAGCTCAAAAACGCTGTAACTCCTTCATTTTTTCGAATTTCGAAAATTTTCTAGCATTCCGCAGTTCGAAATTCGAAGACGATTCGAACAATAAACAGAATTACTTGAAATTTCACATTTTATTTTTTTTTGCATTTTTTTAGCAAAGGCTAACCCCTTATGAAAATTTTCAATTTTTGTTGCGAAAAAAATTTTCGAGTTGAGGATACAGTATTGAAGATTACGGCAAAAAATTCGGTTTAGTGCAACTCCCAAGTTATTTCCTCAAAAAATAAGCTCAAAATCGCATAATTATTGTAATATCCGAAAAATGGTTAAAAAAATTAAGGTGAGTTTGAAATTGCTGTAACATCTTTAGTTTTGCGAATTTCTAGATTCTGAAGACACCGTTGGATTCGTGAAGAAAATCTCTTTCCGTAATGGTGCTGGGCGAGGCAAGCATCGCAAAAACCAATATTTTTTGGGCGTAAAAATTCAAGGTCGTTTCCAAGCTCAAAAACGCTGTAACTCCTTCATTTTTTCGAATTTCGAAAATTTTCTAGCATTCCGCAGTTCGAAATTCGAAGACGATTCGAACAATAAACAGAATTACTTGAAATTTCACATTTTATTTTTTTTTGCATTTTTTTAGCAAAGGCTAACCCCTTATGAAAATTTTCAATTTTTGTTGCGAAAAAAATTTTCGAGTTGAGGATACAGTATTGAAGATTACGGCAAAAAATTCGGTTTAGTGCAACTCCCAAGTTATTTCCTCAAAAAATAAGCTCAAAATCGCATAATTATTGTAATATCCGAAAAATGGTTAAAAAAATTAAGGTGAGTTTGAAATTGCTGTAACATCTTTAGTTTTGCGAATTTCTAGATTCTGAAGACACCGTTGGATTCGTGAAGAAAATCTCTTTCCGTAATGGTGCTGGGCGAGGCAAGCATCGCAAAAACCAATATTTTTTGGGCGTAAAAATTCAAGGTCGTTTCCAAGCTCAAAAACGCTGTAACTCCTTCATTTTTTCGAATTTCGAAAATTTTCTAGCATTCCGCAGTTCGAAATTCGAAGACGATTCGAACAATAAACAGAATTACTTGAAATTTCACATTTTATTTTTTTTGCATTTTTTTAGCAAAGGCTAACCCCTTATGAAAATTTTCAATTTTTGTTGCGAAAAAAATTTTCGAGTTGAGTATACAGTATTGAAGATTACGGCAAAAAATTCGGTTTAGTGCAACTCCCAAGTTATTTCCTCAAAAAATAAGCTCAAAATCGCATAATTATTGTAATATCCGAAAAATGGTTAAAAAAATTAAGGTGAGTTTGAAATTGCTGTAACATCTTTAGTTTTGCGAATTTCTAGATTCTGAAGACACCGTTGGATTCGTGAAGAAAATCTCTTTCCGTAATGGTGCTGGGCGAGGCAAGCATCGCAAAAACCAATATTTTTTGGGCGTAAAAATTCAAGGTCGTTTCCAAGCTCAAAAACGCTGTAACTCCTTCATTTTTTCGAATTTCGAAAATTTTCTAGCATTCCGCAGTTCGAAATTCGAAGACGATTCGAACAATAAACAGAATTACTTGAAATTTCACATTTTATTTTTTTTGCATTTTTTTAGCAAAGGCTAACCCCTTATGAAAATTTTCAATTTTTGATGCGAAAAAAATTTTCGCATCAAAGTTGTGAGTTTGAAATTGCTGTAACATCTTTAGTTTTGCGAATTTCTAGATTCTGAAGTCACCGTTGGATTCGTGAAGAAAATCTCTTTCCGTAATGGTGCTGGGCGAGGCAAGCATCGCAAAAACCAATATTTTTTGGGCGTAAAAATTCAAGGTCGTTTCCAAGCTCAAAAACGCTGTAACTCCTTCATTTTTTCGAATTTCGAAAATTTTCTAGCATTCCGCAGTTCGAAATTCGAAGACGATTCGAACAATAAACAGAATTACTTGAAATTTCACATTTTATTTTTTTTGCATTTTTTTAGCAAAGGCTAACCCCTTATGAAAATTTTCAATTTTTGTTGCGAAAAAAATTTTCGAGTTGAGTATACAGTATTGAAGATTACGGCAAAAAATTCGGTTTAGTGCAACTCCCAAGTTATTTCCTCAAAAAATAAGCTCAAAATCGCATAATTATTGTAATATCCGAAAAATGGTTAAAAAAATTAAGGTGAGTTTGAAATTGCTGTAACATCTTTAGTTTTGCGAATTTCTAGATTCTGAAGACACCGTTGGATTCGTGAAGAAAATCTCTTTCCGTAATGGTGCTGGGCGAGGCAAGCATCGCAAAAACCAATATTTTTTGGGCGTAAAAATTCAAGGTCGTTTCCAAGCTCAAAAACGCTGTAACTCCTTCATTTTTTCGAATTTCGAAAATTTTCTAGCATTCCGCAGTTCGAAATTCGAAGACGATTCGAACAATAAACAGAATTACTTGAAATTTCACATTTTATTTTTTTTGCATTTTTTTAGCAAAGGCTAACCCCTTATGAAAATTTTCAATTTTTGATGCGAAAAAAATTTTCGCATCAAAGTTGTGAGTTTGAAATTGCTGTAACATCTTTAGTTTTGCGAATTTCTAGATTCTGAAGACACCGTTGGATTCGTGAAGAAAATCTCTTTCCGTAATGGTGCTGGGCGAGGCAAGCATCGCAAAAACCAATATTTTTTGGGCGTAAAAATTCAAGGTCGTTTCCAAGCTCAAAAACGCTGTAACTCCTTCATTTTTTCGAATTTCGAAAATTTTCTAGCATTCCGCAGTTCGAAATTCGAAGACGATTCGAACAATAAACAGAATTACTTGAAATTTCACATTTTATTTTTTTTTGCATTTTTTTAGCAAAGGCTAACCCCTTATGAAAATTTTCAATTTTTGTTGCGAAAAAAATTTTCGAGTTGAGTATACAGTATTGAAGATTACGGCAAAAAATTCGGTTTAGTGCAACTCCCAAGTTATTTCCTCAAAAAATAAGCTCAAAATCGCATAATTATTGTAATATCCGAAAAATGGTTAAAAAAATTAAGGTGAGTTTGAAATTGCTGTAACATCTTTAGTTTTGCGAATTTCTAGATTCTGAAGACACCGTTGGATTCGTAAAGAAAATCTCTTTCCGTAATGGTGCTGGGCGAGGCAAGCATCGCAAAAACCAATATTTTTTGGGCGTAAAAATTCAAGGTCGTTTCCAAGCTCAAAAACGCTGTAACTCCTTAATTTTTTCGAATTTCGAAAATTTTCTAGCATTCCGCAGTTCGAAATTCGAAGACGATTCGAACAATAAACAGAATTACTTGAAATTTCACATTTTATTTTTTTTGCATTTTTTTAGCAAAGGCTAACCCCTTATGAAAATTTTAAATTTTTGATGCGAAAAAAATTTTCGCATCAAAGTTGTGAGTTTGAAATTGCTGTAACATCTTTAGTTTTGCGAATTTCTAGATTCTGAAGACACCGTTGGATTCGTGAAGAAAATCTCTTTCCGTAATGGTGCTGGGCGAGGCAAGCATCGCAAAAACCAATATTTTTGGGCGTAAAAATTCAAGGTCGTTTCCAAGCTCAAAAACGCTGTAACTCCTTCATTTTTTCGAATTTCGAAAATTTTCTAGCATTCCGCAGTTCGAAATTCGAAGACGATTCGAACAATAAACAGAATTACTTGAAATTTCACATTTTATTTTTTTTTGCATTTTTTTAGCAAAGGCTAACCCCTTATGAAAATTTTCAATTTTTGTTGCGAAAAAAATTTTCGAGTTGAGTATACAGTATTGAAGATTACGGCAAAAAATTCGGTTTAGTGCAACTCCCAAGTTATTTCCTCAAAAAATAAGCTCAAAATCGCATAATTATTGTAATATCCGAAAAATGGTTAAAAAAATTAAGGTGAGTTTGAAATTGCTGTAACATCTTTAGTTTTGCGAATTTCTAGATTCTGAAGACACCGTTGGATTCGTGAAGAAAATCTCTTTCCGTAATGGTGCTGGGCGAGGCAAGCATCGCAAAAACCAATATTTTTTGGGCGTAAAAATTCAAGGTCGTTTCCAAGCTCAAAAACGCTGTAACTCCTTCATTTTTTCGAATTTCGAAAATTTTCTAGCATTCCGCAGTTCGAAATTCGAAGACGATTCGAACAATAAACAGAATTACTTGAAATTTCACATTTTATTTTTTTTTGCATTTTTTTAGCAAAGGCTAACCCCTTATGAAAATTTTCAATTTTTGTTGCGAAAAAAATTTTCGAGTTGAGTATACAGTATTGAAGATTACGGCAAAAAATTCGGTTTAGTGCAACTCCCAAGTTATTTCCTCAAAAAATAAGCTCAAAATCGCATAATTATTGTAATATCCGAAAAATGGTTAAAAAAATTAAGGTGAGTTTGAAATTGCTGTAACATCTTTAGTTTTGCGAATTTCTAGATTCTGAAGACACCGTTGGATTCGTGAAGAAAATCTCTTTCCGTAATGGTGCTGGGCGAGGCAAGCATCGTAAAAACCAATATTTTTTGGGCGTAAAAATTCAAGGTCGTTTCCAAGCTCAAAAACGCTGTAACTCCTTCATTTTTTCGAATTTCGAAAATTTTCTAGCATTCCGCAGTTCGAAATTCGAAGACGATTCGAACAATAAACAGAATTACTTGAAATTTCACATTTTATTTTTTTTGCATTTTTTTAGCAAAGGCTAACCCCTTATGAAAATTTTCAATTTTTGATGCGAAAAAAATTTTCGAGTTGAGTATACAGTATTGAAGATTACGGCAAAAAATTCGGTTTAGTGCAACTCCCAAGTTATTTCCTCAAAAAATAAGCTCAAAATCGCATAATTATTGTAATATCCGAAAAATGGTTAAAAAAATTAAGGTGAGTTTGAAATTGCTGTAACATCTTTAGTTTTGCGAATTTCTAGATTCTGAAGACACCGTTGGATTCGTGAAGAAAATCTCTTTCCGTAATGGTGCTGGGCGAGGCAAGCATCGCAAAAACCAATATTTTTTGGGCGTAAAAATTCAAGGTCGTTTCCAAGCTCAAAAACGCTGTAACTCCTTCATTTTTTCGAATTTCGAAAATTTTCTAGCATTCCGCAGTTCAAAATTCGAAGACGATTCGAACAATAAACAGAATTACTTGAAATTTCACATTTTATTTTTTTTGCATTTTTTTAGCAAAGGCTAACCCCTTATGAAAATTTTCAATTTTTGTTGCGAAAAAAATTTTCGAGTTGAGTATACAGTATTGAAGATTACGGCAAAAAATTCGGTTTAGTGCAACTCCCAAGTTATTTCCTCAAAAAATAAGCTCAAAATCGCATAATTATTGTAATATCCGAAAAATGGTTAAAAAAATTAAGGTGAGTTTGAAATTGCTGTAACATCTTTAGTTTTGCGAATTTCTAGATTCTGAAGACACCGTTGGATTCGTGAAGAAAATCTCTTTCCGTAATGGTGCTGGGCGAGGCAAGCATCGCAAAAACCAATATTTTTTGGGCGTAAAAATTCAAGGTCGTTTCCAAGCTCAAAAACGCTGTAACTCCTTCATTTTTGCGAATTTCGAAAATTTTCTAGCATTCCGCAGTTCGAAATTCGAAGACGATTTGAACAATAAACAGAATTACTTGAAATTTCACATTTTATTTTTTTTTGCATTTTTTTAGCAAAGGCTAACCCCTTATGAAAATTTTCAATTTTTGTTGCGAAAAAAATTTTCGAGTTGAGTATACAGTATTGAAGATTACGGCAAAAAATTCGGTTTAGTGCAACTCCCAAGTTATTTCCTCAAAAAATAAGCTCAAAATCGCATAATTATTGTAATATCCGAAAAATGGTTAAAAAAATTAAGGTGAGTTTGAAATTGCTGTAACATCTTTAGTTTTGCGAATTTCTAGATTCTGAAGACACCGTTGGATTCGTGAAGAAAATCTCTTTCCGTAATGGTGCTGGGCGAGGCAAGCATCGCAAAAACCAATATTTTTTGGGCGTAAAAATTCAAGGTCGTTTCCAAGCTCAAAAACGCTGTAACTCCTTAATTTTTTCGAATTTCGAAAATTTTCTAGCATTCCGCAGTTCGAAATTCGAAGACGATTCGAACAATAAACAGAATTACTTGAAATTTCACATTTTATTTTTTTTGCATTTTTTTAGCAAAGGCTAACCCCTTATGAAAATTTTCAATTTTTGATGCGAAAAAAATTTTCGAGTTGAGTATACAGTATTGAAGATTACGGCAAAAAATTCGGTTTAGTGCAACTCCCAAGTTATTTCCTCAAAAAATAAGCTCAAAATCGCATAATTATTGTAATATCCGAAAAATGGTTAAAAAAATTAAGGTGAGTTTGAAATTGCTGTAACATCTTTAGTTTTGCGAATTTCTAGATTCTGAAGACACCGTTGGATTCGTGAAGAAAATCTCTTTCCGTAATGGTGCTGGGCGAGGCAAGCATCGTAAAAACCAATATTTTTTGGGCGTAAAAATTCAAGGTCGTTTCCAAGCTCAAAAACGCTGTAACTCCTTCATTTTTTCGAATTTCGAAAATTTTCTAGCATTCCGCAGTTCGAAATTCGAAGACGATTCGAACAATAAACAGAATTACTTGAAATTTCACATTTTATTTTTTTTTGCATTTTTTTTAGCAAAGGCTAACCCCTTATGAAAATTTTCAATTTTTGATGCGAAAAAAATTTTCGAGCTGAGTATACAGTATTGAAGATTACGGCAAAAAATTCGGTTTAGTGCAACTCCCAAGTTATTTCCTCAAAAAATAAGCTCAAAATCGCATAATTATTGTAATATCCGAAAAATGGTTAAAAAAATTAAGGTGAGTTTGAAATTGCTGTAACATCTTTAGTTTTGCGAATTTCTAGATTCTGAAGACACCGTTGGATTCGTGAAGAAAATCTCTTTCCGTAATGGTGCTGGGCGAGGCAAGCATCGCAAAAACCAATATTTTTTTAGCGTAAAAATTCAAGGTCGTTTCCAAGCTCAAAAACGCTGTAACTCCTTCATTTTTTCGAATTTCGAAAATTTTCTAGCATTCCGCAGTTCAAAATTCGAAGACGATTCGAACAATAAACAGAATTACTTGAAATTTCACATTTTATTTTTTTTTGCATTTTTTTAGCAAAGGCTAACCCCTTATGAAAATTTTCAATTTTTGTTGCGAAAAAAATTTTCGAGTTGAGTATACAGTATTGAAGATTCCGAAAAATGGTTAAAAAAATTAAGGTGAGTTTGAAATTGCTGTAACATCTTTAGTTTTGCGAATTTCTAGATTCTGAAGACACTGTTGGATTCGTGAAGAAAATCTCTTTCCGTAATGGTGCTGGGCGAGGCAAGCATCGCAAAAACCAATATTTTTTGGGCGTAAAAATTCAAGGTCGTTTCCAAGCTCAAAAACGCTGTAACTCCTTTTTCCGAATTTCGAATTTCGAAAATTTTCTAGCATTCCGCAGTTCGAAATTCGAAGACGATTCGAACAATAAACAGAATTACTTGAAATTTCACATTTTATTTTTTTTTTGCATTTTTTTAGCAAAGGCTAACCCCTTATGAAAATTTTCAATTTTTGATGCGAAAAAAATTTTCGAGTTGAGTATACAGTATGAAGATTACGGCAAAAAATTCGGTTTAGTGCAACTCCCAAGTTATTTCCTCAAAAAATAAGCTCAAAATCGCATAATTATTGTAATATCCGAAAAATGGTTAAAAAAATTAAGGTGAGTTTGAAATTGCTGTAAAATCTTTAGTTTTGCGAATTTCTAGATTCTGAAGACACCGTTGGATTCGTGAAGAAAATCTCTTTCCGTAATGGTGCTGGGCGAGGCAAGCATCGCAAAAACCAATATTTTTTGGGCGTAAAAATTCAAGGTCGTTTCCAAGCTCAAAAACGCTGTAACTCCTTCATTTTTTCGAATTTCGAAAATTTTCTAGCATTCCGCAGTTCGAAATTCGAAGACGATTCGAACAATAAACAGAATTACTTGAAATTTCACATTTTATTTTTTTTGCATTTTTTTAGCAAAGGCTAACCCCTTATGAAAATTTTCAATTTTTGATGCGAAAAAAATTTTCGAGTTGAGTATACAGTATTGAAGATTACGGCAAAAAATTCGGTTTAGTGCAACTCCCAAGTTATTTCCTCAAAAAATAAGCTCAAAATCTCATAATTAATATCCGAACACGTAAAAACTTGTTAAGTTCGGCAGTGCCGAACATTGAATACCCACCACCATCTCCACTACCATATCCGTAATAATGTGCAAATGGGCGCTGGTATGGATCATATTTCATTCAAGTCCTGCGAACTCTTATACAAGTCACGTTTGCAGCGAAGACGGGCAACAGGTCGGCTTTTTATGGGATTAGAGCACTAAATTGGAGGATCGTTCTATACGGCAGCTATATCTAAATATAATCGAATCTATTCCATATGCTGGTCAGATGACGGGGGGCTTAACACAAGTCACTATTTCAAGTTTCAGCGAAATCGGGTTATAAATGCAGCTTTTATGGGCTCAAGACCCTTAATCGACAGATCGGTCTATATGGCAGGTATATCTGAATATAGACCGATCTATCACAATGGACGAAAACGTCTGAGTTTGATGGCAGACTTCCACTTAAACCTAACCTAACCTAACCTTCCTCCATACCTTACATACATGCTCCCATAATTCCAACTCAAGAAATAAAAATAATATTAAATTCTTTTTTTTTACAGTTTTCTCATCCAATTTTTGATTTATTCAATTTTTAAAATAAACATACATCATTAATTAAAATCTACAAAATAAAAGTGCAATAGAAATAACATAGGCCCATCAAGGGTATTACAATAAAATAGGACATAAATTAAAAGAGAAAAAAAAAAATCATGGTGTTCTTATTCATTGGCTATGCTGTGGTGGCTAGGATAATTGAAATTCGCAAAGCTCAAGTCCTTGAACATACTCAAACAGAGTTGTAAACAATGGAGTGTATGCCAATGTTTGTTGAAATCATTTGCTACAAAAGGAGGAAGGAAACAAAGAATTACAATGACAAACAAATTTACATAAAAGTTTCGTTTTTGTTTTTTCTCTGCATATAATAATAAAATATTTCTTTAATAAATTTTTTAAAATATAAACCACTGCACATAAAATCAATTTAAGGTTTTTGTTTTGTTTTTTTTTTTTTATAAGTTCATTAAGATTTACAATATATTCTATAAGAGTTTAGTAAACGGCAATCAAGTGTTTTTTTGGGGGGGTTTGGTGGATAAAATGTTGAATTGTCTATTAACAGAAGTGAAGTTTTAAGTTTTTTGTTTTTGTTTTAGTTTTTTTTACCGATTTCCTAATTTAATACAAAAAAATTAAATGAAAAACAAAACAAAAACATATTACAATTACTCTATAATTTAAGCTTAGAGCTGTTACAATTACATATTTCGTTTTCGTTTACTTTTCTCATCTCTAATTCTCTTGTGTGTATATGTGGTAGGGGAGAGGGAGAGGAGATGCTCTTATATCCTCTTTTTTATATCATTTTTGTTGTTTTTTTTTTATAATAAGGTACAATTTTCTTTATACAAAATTTACAATTTTTTTATGTTTTTTGTTATTTATGTTTTTTTTTTCTTTATAATTTTTCTTTTCACAGTTTTCACCTCTGCTTGGGATTTATATCGCCTTGCGGCAGGTGCGGCACTTCTATGTTCTTTGCGTTTTTTCTTCAGTTTTCGCCGAACTGGAACTGGATTTTTTAAGTGGCACTCTGACAAAGGTATTCAATTCATTTTCCTCCTTGTGTTGCTGCCTCACCGCCATGGTTCTTCTTTGTTTCTTGCCCATATGCATTTTCATATTTTTATCGAATAGATCTAAATCGTCCTGTTCCTCATTCTCATTATCATCGTCTTCTTCTTTGTTTTTGGAATTTTGATTTTGTTGCTGCAAATCCCTTTCGTAAACTTCATCTTCATCCTCTTCTTCGTAGTCATCTTCCTCCTCTTCTTCATCTTCTAAATTTGCCTCAGCATCAACTTTGAGCAGTGTACTGGCCGATGTAATGCGATTTCTTCGTCGACTATTGGTGGGTACTTTGTTGTAGCGTATAGTTTTACGGACTGCCTGATTACTGGAACGCTAAAAGCAGAGAGAAAAGAAATTTGTGTTAGATAACCATGAAACAGATAACAAGTTAAAAGGTGTTAAGTTCGGCAGGGCCGAACTTTGGATACCCACCACCTCGGGTATATATGTAAACCACCTTTCATTCCGAATCTCGATCGATCTGAACCAAATTTACGAAGGAAGTCCAAGGGCTTGACTTAACTCACAGTCCCAAATTTCAGCAAAATCGGATAATAAATGTGGCTCTTTTGAGCCTAAGACCCTAAATCGGAGGATCGGTCTATATGGCAGCTATAACCAAATCTGGACCGATCTGAGCCAAATTGACGAAGGATGTCGAAGGGTCTAACACATCTCACTGTCCCGAATTTCAGCAAAATCGGATAATAAATGTGGCTTTTATGGGCCTAAGACCCTAAATCGGACGATCGGTCTATGTGGCAGCTATATCCAAATCTGGACCGATCTGGACCAACTTGACGAAGAATGTCGGAGGGCCTAACACAACTCACTGTCCCAAATTTCAGCAAAATCGGATAATAAATGTGGCTTTTATGGGCCTTAGACACTAAATCGGAGGATCGGTCTATATGGTAGCTATATCCAAAGCTGGACCTATCTGGGCCAAATTGACGAAGAATGTCGGAGGGCCTAACACAACTCACTGTCCCAAATTTCAGCAAAATCGGATAATAAATGTGGCTTTTATGGGCCTTAGACACTAAATCGGAGGATCGGTCTATATGGTAGCTATATCCAAATCTGGACCTATCTGGGCCAAATTGACGAAGAATGTCGATGGGCCTAATACAACTCATTGTCCCAAATTTCAGCTAAATCGGATAATAAATGTGGCTTTTATGGGCCTAAGACCCTAAATCGGACGATCGGTCTATATGGCAGCTATATCCAAATCTGGACCGATCTGGACCAACTTGACGAAGAATGTCGGAGGGCCTAACACAACTCACTGTACCAAATTTCAGCAAAATCGGATAATAAGTGTGGCTTTTATGGGCCTTAGACACTAAACCGGAGGATCGGCCTATATGGCAGCTATATCCAAATCTGGACCTATCTGGGCCAAATTGACGAAGAATGTCGATGGGCCTAATACAACTCATTGTCCCAAATTTCAGCTAAATCGGATAATAAATGTGGCTTTTATGGGCCGAAGACCCTAAATCGGACGATCGGTCTATATGGCAGCTATATCCAAATCTGGACCGATCTGGACCAACTTGACGAAGAATGTCGGAGGGCCTAACACAACTCACTGTCCCAAATTTCAGCAAAATCGGATAATAAATGTGGCTTTTATGGGTCTTAGACACTAAATCGGAGGATCGGTCTATATGGCAGCTATATCCAAATCTGGACCTATCTGGGCCAAATTGACGAAGAATGTCGATGGGCCTAATACAACTCATTGTCCCAAATTTCAGCTAAATCGGATAATAAATGTGGATTTTATGGGCCTTAGACCCTAAATCGGACGATCGGTCTATATGGCAGCTATATCCAAATCTGGACCGATCTGGACCAACTTGACGAAGAATGTCGGAGGGCCTAACACAACTCATTGTCCCAAATTTCAGCAAAATCGGATAATAAACGTGGCTTTTATGGGCCTTAGACACTAAACCGGAGGATCGGTCTATATGGCAGCTATAACCAATTCTGAACCGATCTGGGCCAAATTGACGAAGGACATCAAAGAGCCTAACACAACTCACTGTCCCAAATTTTAGCTAAATCGGATAATAAATGTGGCTTTTATGGGCCTAAGACCCAAAATCGGAGGATCGGTCTATACGGCAGCTATATCCAAATCTGGACCGATCTGAGCCATATTGAAGAAAGCTGTCGAAGGGCCTAACACAACTCACTGTCCCGAATTTCAGCTTAATTGGATAATAAATGTGGCGATTATGGGACTAAGACCCTAAATCGGACGTACGGTCTATATGGCAGCTATATTCAAATCTGGACCGATTTGGGCCATATTGCAGAAAGATGTCGAAGGGCATAAGACGAATTTTCAGCTAAATCGGATAATAAATGTGGCTTTTATGAGCCTAAGACCCTAAATCGGTGGATCGGTCTATATGGGGGCTATATTAAGATATAGTCCGATATAGGCCATCTGCGAACTTAACCTGCTTATGGGCAAAAAAAGAATCTGTGCAAAATTTCAGCTCAATATCTCTATTTTTGAAGACTGTAGCGTGATTTTAACAGACAGCCGGACGGACATGTCTAGATCGTCTTAGATTTATACGCTAATCAAGACTATATAAACTTTAAAGGTCGGTAATGGATATTTCGATACGTTGCAAACGGAATGACTCAAGAAGCAAAATCGGGAGATTGGTTTATATGGGAGCTGTATCAAGCTCGTATGTTAAAAGTCATGAGAGAAGCCGTTGTACAAAATTTCTGCCAAATTGGATGAGAATTGCGCCCTCTAGAGGCTCAAAAAGTCAAGATCCCAGATCGGTTTATATGTCAGCTATATCAGGATATGAACAAATTTAAACCATACTAAACACACCTGCTGGAAGTCATAACGAAACAACTCATGCAAAATTTCAGTCAAATCGGATAGAAATTGCGCCCTCTAGCGGCTCAAGACGTAAAGATCCAAGATCGGTTTATACGGTTGGATTCATCAGGAAAATCTGTTTCCATAGTGGTCCTAGATGAAGTAATACCTTAAAGTTTTCTATGAAAAACAAAAGGTTTTTTGGGCATAAAAATTTAAGGTCGTTTTCAAGGTTGAAATCGCTGTAACTCCTTAATTTTTTCGAATTTCGAAAAATGTTTAGCATTCCGCAGTTCGAAATGCGAATACAATTCGAACAATAAGCAGAATTACTTAAAATTTCACATTTTATTTTTTTTGCATTTTTTTAGCAAAGGCTAACCCCTTATGAAAATTTTCAATTTTGCATGCGAAAAAATTTTTCGAGTTGAGTATACAGTATTGAAGACTACGGCAAAAAATTCGTTTTGGTATAACTCCTAACTTTTTTCTTCAAAAAAACAAGCTCGAAATCCCATAATTAATATTCGAAAAATGCTAAAAAATCACAATGAGTTTGACATTGCTGTAACATCTTTAGATTTTCGATTTTCAAATTTCTGAGGACACTGTTGGATTTGTGAAGAAAATATCTTTCTGCAGTGGTGCTGGACGAAGCCATATTCTTTCCTTTTTTCCTTGAAAACTTTAGAGTACTGTTTCAACATCGCATAATTCATATCCAAAAAATTCAAAAAAATCAACATAAGTTTGCAATTGCTGTAACTTCCTTAGATTGTAAACTTTTAAAATTTTTCAGACACCGTTGGATTCGTGAAGAAAATCTCTTTCCGCAGGGATACTATATGAAGCAATGCCTTAAAATTTTCTATGAAAAACATTGCAAAAACAAAATTTTTTTGAGCATAAAAATTCAAGGTCGTTTTTAAGGCCAAAAACGCCATAACTCCTTCATTTTTTCGAATTTCGAAAATTTTCTAGCATTCCGCAGTTCGAAATTCGAAGACGATTCGAACAATAAACAGAATTACTTGAAATTTCACATTTTATTTTTTTTGCATTTTTTTAGCAAAGGCTAACCCCTTATAAAAATTTTCAATTTTTGATGCGAAAAAAATTTTCGAGTTGAGTATACAGTATTGAAGATTACGGCAAAAAATTCGGTTTAGTGCAACTCCCAAGTTATTTCCTCAAAAAATAAGCTCAAAATCGCATAATTATTGTAATATCCGAAAAATGGTTAAAAAAATTAAGGTGAGTTTGAAATTGCTGTAACATCTTTAGTTATGCGAATTTCTAGATTCTGAAGACACCGTTGGATTCGTGAAGAAAATCTCTTTCCGTAATGGTGCTGGGCGAGGCAAGCATCGCAAAAACCAATATTTTTTGGGCGTAAAAATTCAAGGTCGTTTTCAAGCTCAAAAACGCTGTAACTCCTTCATTTTTTCGAATTTCGAAAATTTTCTAGCATTCCGCAGTTCGAAATTCGAAGACGATTCGAACAATAAACAGAATTACTTGAAATTTCACATTTTATTTTTTTTGCATTTTTTTAGCAAAGGCTAACCCCTTGTGAAAATTTTCAATGTTCAATGCGGAAAAAATTTTCGAGTTGAGTATACAGTATTGAAGATTACGGCAAAAAATTCGGTTTAGTGCAACTCCTGTGTTTTTTTCTTCAAAAAACAAGCTCAAAATCGCATAATTAATATCCGAAAAATGGTTAAAAAAATCACGATGAGCTTGATATTGCTGTAACATCTTTAGATTTGCAAATTTCAAATTTCTGAGGACACCGTTAGATTCGCGAAGAAAATCTGTTTCCACAATGGTGCTGGACGGAACAATACTCTTTCCTATTTTCTGGAAAACTTTGGAAAATTGCTTCAAATTTGCATAACTCATATCCAAAAAATTCAAAAAAACCAAATGACTTTGCAATTGCTGCAACTTCTTTAGTTTTGCAAACATCACAATTTTTCAGACACCGTTGGATTCATGAGAAAATTCTCTTTCTGTGGTGGTGCTAAATAAGTCAATGCTGTAAAGTTTTCCATGAAAAACTTCGCAAAATCTAATTTTTTTTTGGGCGTAAAAATTCAAGGTCTTTTTCAAAGCCAAAAACGCTGTAACTCCTTTATTTTTCCGAATTTCTAAAATTTTCTTGCACTCCATAGTTCGAAATTCCAAGACAATTCGTAAAATCATCAGTATTCCTTGAAATTTCACATTTTATTTTTTTTTTTGCATTTTTTTAGCAAAGGCTAACCCCTTACGAAAATTTTCATTTTTTGATGCGAAAAAAAATTTCGAGTTGCGTATACAGTATTGAAGATTATGGCAAAAAAATCGGATAAGTGCAAGTCCTATGTTTTTTTTCCTAAAAACAAGCTCAAAATGGCATAATCATTATCCGAAAATTTTTAAAAAAATCGATATGAGTTTGAAATTGGTGTAACATCTCTTTTTTCAAAAATCTGAGGACACTGTTGGATTCTTGAAGAAAATCTCTTTCTGCAATGTTGCTAGACGAAGCCATACTCTTTCCTATATCCTTAAAAAATTCAAAATACTGCTTCAAAATAGCATAATTCGTATCCAAACCACCAAGGAAAGGCAAAAGTTGGGCGGTGCCGACTTTACAATACCCTACACTTACACTATGGGTACAAAGTGCGAGCTATATGTAATTCTGAACCAATTTTGATGAACCTCGCTGGATGTTTTCAGTTGGGTTATTAAACATTCAAATTTCGAGCAAATATGTTCAAGTTGAAAAAAAAAAACGATTGACAAATGACAACATTATTGCAAATTAGCTAAAATCTGACAAACGTATATATAGAAGCTACATCCAAATCTGAACCGATGTTGATCAAACTTCTTTGATTACGTGGTAAGCATGGTGTAAAAAATTGTGCAGAATTTTGGCAAGATTGGTCAGTAAATGCGCTTACAGTTACTCCAAAAGTGAAAATCGGGCGAAATACAATGGCAGCTATATCAAAATCTAGACCGATTTTTATGAAATTCACCAGTCAAAAGCCATAAGAAAACCCTTCTTGCCAAATTTCGAGAAAATCGGTTGACAAATGAGCACTTTATTGCAAAATTATTCCAAATCTGAAGAACATATATATATGGGAGCTATATCTATATCTGAACAGATTTCGAGCAAACTTCTTAGATTTTGTGATAGCCGTCGAGGAAATGGCTATGCAAAATTTTGGCAAGATTGGTCAATAAATGCGCTTGCAGTGACCATAGTAGTGAAAATCGGTCGATATATATATGAGAGCTATATCTAAAACTGGACCAATTTCTATGAAATTCACCAGTACTGTTGAGAGTCAAGAGAAAATACTTCCTGCAAAATTCCAAGAGAATCGGTTAACAAATGAGCACTTTATTGCATTATTACTGCAAATTGGACGAACATATATATGGGAGCTATACCCAAATCTGAACCGATTATTTCCAATTTCAATAGGCTTTGTCTCTAGGCCCAGAAAAATGCTTCTGCCAAATTTTAAGACGATCGGACCTGTACCTTGTACATAAATTAACATGGACAGACAGACAGACGGACATAACTAAATCGAATCCGAAATTAATTTTGAGTCATTCGGTATACTTATCAATGGGTCTATCTCTCTTCCTTCTCGGTGTTACAAACAAATGCACAAAGTTATAATACCCTGTACCACAGTGGTGGTGTATGGTATAAAGGAAGATATTTGTGATGAAATTCAAGCTTAATAGAGGATTGCGTTATATTTGGCTGGAAAACCACAACCGGTTATTGTTGGTCATTTCAAACACCTGAAAGTGAACAAAATGTTTGTGTATCGCACTACAAATGGGTGATTGTCCAAAAAAAAAAAAACTGCAACAATATCTTGAATAGTTCGGAACGTTCACCAGACGAACGGCCACCAGAAGTCATTTTTAACCTCATGTGATGGTATGGGCAGCTGTGACTGCCGATGGTCGATATCCAATATTTTCCATCAAGCCTGGCGTCAAAGTAAATTTTGCAAATTTTGCCCGAGAACATTCCAGGGGCAAACTTCTCACATATCAATGAGTGCAGTCCGATTTAAGTTTAAGCTCAATGATAAGGGACCTCCTTTTTTAGCCGAGTCCGAACGGCGTCCTGCAGTGCAACACCTCTTTTGAGGAGGAGTTTTTACATGGCATAGTACCTCACATATGTCGCCATATGTCGGAGGGGATAACCAATTTTTATGATAGTCTCGCCAGGCGTTCAGCGTCATAGGCGGACATGCTAATCTCTGCGCTACGGTGGCCTCCATAGTAAATGTAGCTAATTATCAGGAAAACATTTTTGAAGCTACTTTGGGGGCGTGGGCATGGAAATATGGACCCACCAACAAGACTCGGCACAGTAACATATGAATTAAAAATGGTAAAAAAATCATGTTCCGTATTTTGCTTCGTCCAAACAGTGCTGGCCAATTCGCCAGACGCTAATCCGATGGACTATTTTATTTGCGTTTTTTCGTCCCTATGAATTACAGAGAACGTATTTTATATCCGATTTGGCTGATATTTTGCCCATGGCATAATGCTATGACATCTTTCTATATAAACCAATTTTCTTCTTTGAAAAATGCATGTCAAATGTTATCCATGTGGGAGGCTATTTGCTATTTACTTTTTAAGCTACCTAAGATATTTCCAGTTTACTACATCAAATATCCTTAAGCAATCAGTTTAAGCTCACAAAAAGTTTGTCTCATCAAATTTTCAACTTTAAGTGCTGAGAATTATAATGTGTCTGTCCCCCATATGGGCAAAGTAATCACACAACAATATTGCAAATTGTCCTATAAAATCAAACATTTTTTTATTGTGACCAACTCTGAAATCAAACTCAAACTACGACATTAGACCATAAAACAAAAATGGGTAAATTGACAAAAAATAAATGCAAACAAAAAAACACATAAAAGGAAAGAAAAATGCAAATGTTTTAAGTCTTTAAAGGACAATATGACCTCGTATGTTAAGGGATAATCCCCACAAAGGAATATGGATTGTATGAGAGATGTGTGTCGCTCATGCCTTTCTTTGCAATATGGCTTTAGAATTTGAAAATCTCACACACGTATTTAAGGACCATTTAAATAAATGATACACAGCCGTCTTTTAATGGGCTAAGGCATAAAGATAAAGCCCGAAACTCTTTTCATATACAGATGAAGCCACACACCAGTATAGGAGGATGGGCGAACGGGCAGATGGCTGGAGAGACGATCGCTGGGAAGCAAAGATACAGAAATGTCTGCCAAAGAAGAGTCCAGAAATCAAATACTTGAAACGTTTAGCCAAAGCACCATGTTGGCAAATAAAATCCTTTTTTATATCCTTTCTGCGCTCACGTTTCGTTTTTTTTCGTTTTTTTTTGTTGTCTTTTTTGCTTTTTTCTCTGTATCATTTCATTTTTTTTTTCACTTTGCCATCGTTGTCATCGTCGTTGGCAAAAACTCATTAGATATGCCATCGGTTTAGGCAGGAGCCAAGAAGCAAGGCTTTTGCCGCTCCATATATATGATAAAAAAAAAACAAATCCCACAAAAAAGGAGCAACAACGGAATCGTAGTGAAAGGAGCAAAAAAAATGGCAAAGTGCGAAGAAGCTGAAAAAGGGGAAAAACGACAAAAATAAAAGGGGTTTTAATATTTTTGCATTGCAAAAAGAGTTGAAATTGGGGAAACAAATAAGGAGGAGGAAATAAGAAGCTGGGAACAAATGCTGAACGAGGCTGGGAACAAAAATTTAAATTTTAATACATAAATTTAACTTAATTTGGTACTAAAATTAGTACTAAAACCAATAACTGTCTGGTGCTAAAACCAACAACAGATTGGTATTGAAACAAATACCAGTTTGGTAATAAGGCTAGTACCAAACGGTACTAATCATTTTATGTTTAATCTATACCATCCGGTATTGTTTTTATAGCCTCCACCATAAGATGGGGGGTATACTAATTTCGTCATTCTGTTTGTAACTACTCGAAATATTCGTCTGAGACCCCATAAAGTATATATATTCTTGATCGTCGCGACATTTTATGTCGATCTAGCCATGTCCGTCCGTCAGTCTGTCTGTCGAAAGCACGCTAACTTCCGAAGGAGTAAAGCTAGCCGCTTGAAATTTTGCACAAACACTTCTTATTAGTGTAGGTCGGTTGGTATTGTAAATGGGCCATATCGGTCCATGTTTTGATATAGCTGCCATATAAACCGATCTTGGGTCTTGACTACTTGAGCCTCTAGAGTGCGCAATTCTTATCCGATTGGAATGAAATTTTGCACGACGTGTTTTGCTATGATATCCAACAACTGTGCCAAGTATACTTCAAATCGGTCCATAACCTGATATAGCTGCCATATAAACCGATCTTGGGTCTTGATTTCTTGATTTCTTGAGCCTCTAGAGTGCGCAATTCTTATCCGATCAGAATGAAATTTTGCACGACGTGTTTTGTTATGATATTCAACAACTGTGCCAAGTATGGTTCAAATCGGTTCATAACCTGATATAGCTGCCATATAAACCGATCTGGGATCTTGACTTCTTGAGCCTCTAGAGTGCGCAATTCTTATCCGATATGCCTGAAATTTTGTACGATGGATCCACTCATGACCATCAACAAACGTGTTTATTATGGTCTGAATCGGTCTATAGCCCGATACAGATCCCATATAAATCGTTCTCTCTATTTTACTTCGTGAGCCCCAATGGGCGCAATTCTTATACGAATTGGCTGAAATTTTACACAGGTCTCCAACATATAATTTAATTGTGGTCCGAACCGGACCATATCTTGATATCGTTTTTATAGCAGAGCAACTCTTTTCTTATATCCTTTTTTGCCTAAGAAGAGATGCCATGAAAAGAACTCGACAAATGCGATCCATGGTGGAGGGTATATAAGATTCGGCCCGGCCGAACTTAGCACGCTTTTACTTGTTAAAATGCAAATTTTGCCCATGAACATTCCACTAAGGAACAGGGGCAAACTTCTCACATACCAATGAGTGCAGTCCGATTGAAGTTTAAGCTCAATGATGAGGGGCCTCCTTTTAAAGGCATAGTACCTCACAAATGTTGCCAGCATTAGGAGGGGAAAACCACCACTGAAAATTTTTTTTCTGATGGTCTCACCAGGATTCGTACCCAGGCGTTCAGCGTCATATGCGGACATGCTAACCTCGGCGCTACGGTGGCCTCCAAGCTTTGTACGCCATTATAATATATTTGTTAAACAAATAAGTAAATGTTTTAATACAATTTGAGTATGCAAAATCCAGCTCAAATACTTGAAAGCGGTGATAATGGAATTAGTACAAATTATAAGGATATTCTTCATCAAAAACATGATAGTCTTTTGTTTGGAACACAATGCTGTGTTGGTTTATTCATATCAAAACCACTTCTGGGACCCAATGGATATGGAATCAATTGCTGAATACAAAGAATTGAGATTGGTCATGGTGTAACATTACTTTTTGTAATTATTAGCAAAAGTAATTGAAATAAAATAAGATTAAAGTTATTTTCAATGGTTTTTTTTTTTTTGGTTCATTAGGGGGTGGAATTATGTATGTAATGTAAATCGATAACGATTTGGTACTAAAACCAATAACGTTTGGTGCTAAAACCAATAACAGATTGGTATTAAAACCAATACCAGTTCGGTAATCAAGCTAGTACCAAACGGTACTAATCATTTTATGTCTCATCCAAACTATCCGGTATTGTTTTTGTACTACACGGTGTTGCTTTACTATGAACACCGTATGGTACTGAAATGAGCACGTTTGGTATCAACTTTTCTCTGGGTGTAATGTCGAGAATCAAGAGAAAATCCTTCTTGCTAAATTTCGAAGGAATGGGTCAACAAAAGACCCCTTTATTACATTATTACTGCAAATCGTATGTGCATATATATGGGAGCTATATATAAGTCTGCAATGATGTCGACCAAACTTTAGAGATATTGTGGAAGTCGTCGAACAAAGCGTTGTACAAAATTTTGGGAAGATTGGTCAATAAATGCGATTGCAGTGGCTCTAGATGTGAAAAACGGGCGATAACACATATGGGAGCTATATCTAAATCTAAACCGATTTCTATGAAATACACCAGTAATGTCGAGAGTCAGAAGAAAACTCTCTCCGCCAAATTTCGGGAGAATCGGGTAACAAATGACCACATTATTGCAAGAATTGTCCAAATCGGACGAGCGTATATATGGGAGCTATATTTAAATCTGAAACGATTTTTTCCAATTTCAGTAGGTTTCGCCTCTAGGCCGAAAAACATGCCTGTACCATATTTTAAGACGATCGGATGAAAATTTCGACCTGTATTTTGTACACAAATTAACATGAATAGATGGACAGACAGGCAGACAGACAGACAGACATAGCTAAATGGAATCAGAAAGAGATTCTGAGTCCATCTGTATACTTATCAATGGGTCTATCTCTCTTCCTTTTGGGTGTTACAAACAAATTCACTAAGTTATAACACCCTGTACCACAGTGGTGGTTAGGGTGTAAAAATTGAAAAAAAAACCAACATGAGTTTGCAATTGCTGCAATTTCCTTAGTTTTGCAAACTTCACAATTTTGCAGACACCGTTGGATTCATGAGAAAAATCTGTTTCTGTGGTGGATGAAGCAATATCCTATTGTTTTCTATGAAAAACATCGCAAACACCAAAATTTTTTGGGCGTAAAAATTCAAGGTCGTGTTCAAAGGCCAAAAACGCTGTAACTCCTTCATTTCTTGGAATTTCAAAAAATTTCTGGCATTCCGCAGTTTGAAATTCGAAGACAATTCGTAATGTAAACAGAATTACTTAAAATTTCACATTTAATTTTTTTTCATTTTTTTAGCAAAGGCTAACCCCTTATGAAAATTTTAAATTTTTGATGCGAAAAAAATTTTCGAATTGAGTATACAGTATTGAAGATTATAGCAAAAAAAAAAACGGTTTGGTGCAACTCCTAAGTGATTTCCTCAAAAAACAAGCTCAAAATCGCATAATTACTATCCGAAAAATGCATAAAAAATTAAGGTGAGTTTGAAATTGCTGTAACATACTTAGTTTTGCGAATTTCAAAAATTCTGAGGACACCGTTGGATACGTGAAGAAAATCTCTTTCCGCTATGGTGCTGGACAAAGCTATACTCTTTCCTATTTCCTTGAAAACTTTAGAATACTGATTCCAAACCGCATAATTCATACCCAAAAAATTCCAAGAAACCAACGTGAGTTTGCAATTGCTGTCACTTCCTTAGTTTTGCAAAACTAACAGTTTTTCAGACAGCGATGGATTCGTGAGGAAAATCTCTTTTCGTAGAGGTGCTAGATGAAGCAATACCGTAAAAGTTGCTATGAAAGACTTCACAAAAACCAATTTTTAAGGACATAAAAATTCAAGATCGTTTTGAAGCCCAAAAAGTGCCATAACTCCTTCATTTTTTTGAATTTTGAAAATTTTAAGCATTCCGCAGTTCGAAATTCGAAGACGATTCGTAAAATAAACAGAAATTCTTAAAATTTCACATTTTATTTTTTTGCATTTTTTTAGCAAAGGCTAACCCCTTATGAAAATTTTCAATTTTTGATGGGAAAAAAATTTTAGAGCTGAGTATACGGTATTGAAGATTATGGCAAAAAATCGCATTAGTGCAACTCCTATGTTTTTTTTATTCAAAAAAAAAAAGCTCAAAATCTCATAATCAATATCAGAACAAGTAAAATCGTGCTAAGTACGGCTGGGCCACCATGGATTCCGCTAAAAATGTATACAAAATAAATAAATAAATAAAGTCAAATCGGGGGATCCATTTATATAGGAGCTATATCAGATTATAGACCGATTTGGACCTTATTTTATCACTGTAGTTAGAAGTCATAACAGAACACAATGTGCAAAATTTAAGCCAATTCAGATGAAAATTGAGGCTTCCAGGGGCTCAGAAGTCAAATCGATAGATCGGTTTGTACGGGAGCTAGACCAGGTTATAGATCGATTTGGATCGCATTTAACACAGTTGTTGGAGGTAATTAGAGAAACACCATGTGAAAAATTTCAGTCAAATCGGACAAAAACTGCGGATTCCAGGGGCTCAAGAAGTCTAAACGGGAGATCGGTTTATATGGGAGCTATACCAGGTTATAAACCGATGTGAACCGTACTCGCCACAGTTGTTGGAGGTCATAACAGAACACTATGTGCAAAATTTCACCCAAATCGAGCCAAAATTGTGGCTTCTAAGGGCTCAAGAAGTCAAATCGGGAGATCGGTGTATATGGTATAGGCCGAGGTTATAGGCCAAGTTAGACCGTACTTGGCACAGTCTTTGGAAGTCATAAGAGAACACTATGTGCAAAATTTAAGTCAAATCTAATGAAAATTGATTCATCCAGGGGCTCAAGAAGTAAAATCTGGAGATCGATTTATATGGGAGCTATACCAGGTTATAGACGGATTTGGACCGTACTTAGCACCGTTGTTGGAAGTCATAACAAACCAGTACAAGCTCAATTTCAGCCAAATCGGACAAAATTTGCGGCTTCCAGGGCTCAAGAAGTCAAATAGGGAGATCACCTAGTATGGGAGTTATATCTAAATCTGAACCGATATGAACCATTTGCAATCCCCAATGACCTACATCAATATTAAATATCTGTGCATAATTTCAAGCGGCTAGCTCTACCCGTTCGACCGCTATCTTGATTTCGACAGACGGACGGACGGACATGGCTAGATCGAGACAGAACGTCGAAACGATCAAGAATTTATATAATTTATGGGGTTTTAGATGAATATTTCGAGATGTTACCAATGGAATAACAAGATTAGTATACCCCCCATCCATATCCAAGGGGTCGCCCAACCCCAAAAACTGCTCCCAGCAGACATATTCAATGTACATATCAATATAGGACTCAAATGAAAGGTATTCGGTAGATCGGTCTATATAGCACCTTTATGTTAATGTAGTTAGATTTAGACCATATATGGGTCGGATATAGGGAGTCACAATACTCAATACTAAATACTCACTGTTTCAAATTCGAGTAAAATCGGATAATAAATGCGCCTTTTACGGGCTTTAGATCGCAGATCGGTCTATACGGCAGCTATTTCTAAATATAGTACGATAACCCATATATACAGCTTTAATGGGCCTAGGACCTTAATACGGAAGGTCGTTCTATATGGGACCTATTCCAAAACGTGAGCCTATGTGGTCCATCTTTGGTCCTATGTTTTATATAATCTGTATCATGTTTCATCCACCTAGGTTTACTCCTTCTATTTTTTGGCCAAGTTTACTATGAACTCACTACACTAAGCGGTGGCCCCCGAATTGCATCCATATTTTGATATCAGCCAATTAATATTTATATTATATATAACCCAAATAGAGAATTCAAGCATTTTTCTGAATTTTATGTTTTTTTTTTGTGAAAAATTTTCCTATAGCTCTTACAAAATCACTCTTTAGTATCGAAATTGCTCTCACATGGATTTTAGTATGTATTCTTGTGGGTACGGACCAATGATTCTCAGGGGATACACATTCATGTAGTTTTTCTTAAATCTGGGCCCGATTAGGGATCTGCCCTCTTTTTGGGAATCTTGATGCATGATGCAGGTCTTCATCTAAATTCAAGCGTAGGGAGAAACCCAATATTATCCTTTCGAAAGATGAAAATTATTTATTCCATTAGGGAACAGGGGCAAGTTTCTCACATATAAATGAGTGCTGTCCGATTCAAGTTTAAGTTCACTGATAAGGAGCCCCCCTTTTTCGAGTTCGAACGGCGTGCCGCAGTGCAACACCTCTTTAGGCAGAAGCTTTTACATGGCTGCCATACCAAATGGTACAGAACCTCACATATGTCGCCAGCATTAGGAGGGGCTAATCAATAATGCTAATTTTCTTGCCAGGATTCGAACCAAGGTGTTCAGCGTTATAGAAGGACATGGAAACCTCTGCGCAATGGTGGCCTTCAATACCACTACCTTTTCCAAAGATAGTGTTGTATATGCACAGCAGTTTGCTTTATTATACCACCCCTATAAAAATTCAACTCAACACCCCTACCACCACTACACATGCGAGTACAGCACATATTTGACAAATTGCCTACGAAACGTTTTTGTCATTACTTTAGTACTTCATGTCACTACCATACAACGAATACTCCCACACATACTCGTACATTTATACAAAACCCCACAGCTGCTCACACTTAGCCAAAAGAATAACAACAAGGACAAGAGAAAAATGTGTGACCCCTTTTTGGACCACCCAAAGCTCCCTGCCAAAACATGTTGAAGAAAGAAAGTTATTGAGACTATAATTTTAAGGGGAAATTCTTAACAACAAGAAAAAATGTGTAAACCATAAAACAATTTTTGTAACTCCAGGAAGCCTCTCAATATCTGTGCAGGAAATATATATCTTTCATCAATTTTTCTTCTCCTGTTCAGTTTTTTTGAAAGTATTTTTGGTTTTTCTTTTGTAGGCAGGTATGCCCCATTTATTTGCCTTTATATGGTCGCTTTCAAAATGACATTTTTCATTAAAGTGATTTACACCGATTAATTGATAAATTTGATTTTTCTCTTAAATTTGCTGACACATAAAATTAATCGTTTTCAACCTTTATTGTGCGGAATAAACATGTAACAGGTGATTAATGGAAAAACTTTACGAATGGGAAAACAATGAAAAGACATTTCGTTAAAGCGAGCAAAAGATTTATGTATGTTTCTAGGTGGGTGTGTGTGCGTGTGTGAGTGTTGGAGGGGCAGGCAGGACTTTTTCGATAAAGGCCTAAAATTTTCCTATGGGCCTAAGAAATGGAATTCATTGAACTTGGTAAGTAAATTAATTACTGTCGCTTACAATTAAATGGCTTAGCTAAAATTTCCTTAAAGGTCAATTAGGGCTCTAAATGTAAAAAGTTTTTAGAATATTTGAACATTAAAGTAAAAACGATATCGTGGGATATATTTTCTGAATTTTAGGTGAACTAAATGGAGCTAATGGACCTAAATTAGGGAGTTCTATGAATGTTATATCAACATGTGCGGAATATGGTGTTTACAATGGATGTTGCAAGCACTCATATAATGAAGAGCAAAAGTCGGGCGGTGCCGACTGTATAATATCCTACAGCTTCCCTTCAAGTACAATGTGGGAGCCATATCCAAATCTGAACCAATTTTGATGGACCTCAGCGGATGTTTTCATATGGGTTATTAAACAATCGGTAACAAATTTCGGGCAAATATATTTAAACTTTTATAACTTAAGTTGACAAATGACAACATTAATGCAAATTACCACAAATCTGACAAACATATATATGGGAGCTATATCTACATCTGAGGATGCCGCAGAACCAATCCCTGATGATGGCATGGAATGTTTAACTCCTAGTCAGAATGAGGTCCAAGTAGCAGAGACCCGACTAAAGTACAACAAGGCAGCAGGAGCCGATGGGTTACCCGCTGCACTATTTAAGACCAGGAGCAACACGCTGCTGAGGCGTATGCATCAGCTTATCTGCGCAATCTGGATAGGAGAACTCATACCCGATGATTGGAACCTCAGCATACTATGTCCCGTACACAAGAAAGGAGTCAAGACGGAATGTGCCAACTACAGATGAATAAGTCTACTCCCCATCGCATACAAGATACTCTCGAGCGTACTGTGTGAAAGATTATAACCAAAAATCAATGAGAACAAGGCAACAGGAGCCGACGGGTTACCCGCTGAACTATTTAAGACCAGAGCCAACATGCTGATGAGGCGTAATCATCAGCTTATCTGCGCAATCTGGCTAGAGGAACACATACTTGATGATTGGAACTTCAGCATACTATGTCCCTTACACAAGAAAGGAGTCAAGATGGAATGCGCCAACTACAGAGGAATAAGTCTACTCCCCATCGCATACAAGGTACTCTCGAGCATACTGTGAAACCTAAAATCAATGAGAACAAGGCAACAGGAGCCGACGGGTTACCCGCTGAACTATTTAAGACCAGAGGCAACACGCTGATGGGGCGTATGCACCAGCTTATCTGCGCAATCTGGCTAGAAGAACGCATACCCGATGATTGGAACCTCAGCATACTATGTCCCGTACACAAGAAAGGATTCAAGATGGAATGCGCCAACTACAGAGGAATAAGTCGACGGTTTACCCGCTGAACTATTTAAAACCAGAAGCAACATGCTGATTAGGCGTAAGCATCAGCTTATCTGCGCAAGAACAAGGCAACAGGAGCCGACGGGTTACCCGCTGAACTATTTAAGACCAGAGGCAACACGCTGATGAGGCGTATGCATCAGCTTATCTGCGCAATCTGGATAGGAGAACGCATACCCGATGATTGCAACCTCAGCATACTATGTCCCTTACACAAGAAAGGAGTCAAGACGGAATGTGCCAACCACAGAGGAATAAGTCTCCTCCCCATCGCATACAATATACTCTCGAGCGTACTGTGTGAAAGATTAAAACCTAAAGTCAATGCTTTAGACCAGGTAAATCCATTCTAGAGCAGATATTCACACTGCGCCAAGTCCTGGAAAAGACCCGAGAAGGACAAATCAACACCTACCATAACTTTGTTGACTAGAAATACGCTTTTGATATTTGGTATTTCAAGCCATGTCAGAGTTTGGTATCCCTGTAAAATTAGTAAGAATCTACAAGATGACCCTAGCTGATGCAAGTTCCTCAGAATGAATAGGAATGAATCTCTTCGAACCATTTAATATCAAACGAGGTTTTAGACAAGAAGGCAGCCTATAGTGTGATCTCTTTAATATCCTATTCGAGAAGATTATACGAGATGCAGATGTAAATAGATATGGCAAGAGAACAAATGCTACTCGCTTATGCCGACGACATCAATATCATAGGTCGCTCACCGGAAGTAGTAACTGCAGCCTTTGAAAGAATCGAAAGTGAGTCGGTGAAAATGGGTCTGGCAGTAAATGGAGATAAGACGAAATGGATGGTTTCAACTCCCAAAAAGCCTTGCACAACCGAGCGGATAAAGAAAATGGAGAAAGTTGGGAACCACAACTATGAGATAGTCAGTAACTTTATCTACCTCGGCAACGCCGTAAACGAAATGAATGACACCAGTTTTAAGATAAAGCGAAGAATAATACTGGCAAAGCGAAGAATAATACTGGCATGCCACCACTCGACAGGCGAAGCTTACACTATACAAGACACTGATACTACCCGTGCTGTTATATGGTTCTGAGGCATGGCTACTTGTGAAAGCAGATGAGGCAGTGCTTGGAGTATTTGAGAGAAAGATTCTTCGTAAAACATATGGACCAGTTTTCCAGATAATGGAGAATATAGGCAACGTATGAACCACGAGCTGTATGAACTGTATGACGACGATAGCATAGCTACACCCATCAATATACAATGGCTGCCTTGGCTACCTCATGTTGTCAGAATGGATGAAAAACTTCAGCAAAGAAGTCTTTTGAAGGCAAACACTACGGTACCAGCAAACCGGGAAGACCAAAAGCCCGATGGAAAGATCAAGTGGTGGGAGACACTTCGAAACTTGGTGTCAGAGATTTTAGAATGAGCGCAGAAGATCGAGGCGCTTGGAACGTTTTTCTACGATGGCTAGTGGAACAAATATTCTGTCATTGCCAATTAAAGTAAAGTAAAGTATGTTATATCGACATCTGAACCGATTTCGAGCAAACTTCTCAGATAATGTGGTAGTTGTCGAGGAAAGTGTTGTGCAAAATTTTTGGCAAGATTGGTTAATAAATGCGATTGCTGTGACTCTAGAAGTAGAAATCGGGCGATATATATACATGAGAGCTATATCTAAATCTGAACCGATTTCTATAAAATTCACCAGTACTTTAGAGAGTGAAGAGAAAATCATTCCTGCAAAATTTTGAGAGAATCAGTTAACAAATGAGCACTTTATTGCAATATTTCGCAAAATCGGATGAACATATATATGGAAGCTATATCTAAATCTGAACCGATTTCGAGCAAACTTAAGATATATTGAAACAGTCGTCAAGGAAAGCGTTGTACAAAGTTCTGGGAAGATTGGTTAATAAATGCGCTTGCAGTGGCTCTAGAAGTGCAAATCGGGCCATATACATATATGGCAGCTATATCTGAATCTGAACCGATTTTTATAAAATTCATCAGTTATGTTGAAAGTTATAAAAAAATCCCTTCGGTCAAATAACGAGAGAATAGGTTAACAAATGAGGACTTTATTGCAATATATCGCAAAATCGGACGAACATATATATGGGAGCTATATCCAAATCTGAACCGATTTCGATAAAACTTAAGAGATACTGTTACGGTCGTCTAGGAAAGCGTCGTATAAAGTTCTGGGAAAATTGGTCAATAAATGCGCTTGCAGTGACCATAGAAGTGAAAATCGGGCGATATACATATATGGCAGCTATATCTAAATCTGAACCGATTTCTATGAAATTCATCAGTTATGTTGAAAGTCATAAGAAAATCCGTTTTGCCAATTAACAAGAGAATCGGTTAACAAATAAGCATTTTACTGCAATATTTCTCAAAATCGAACGAACATATATATGGGAGCTATATATAAATCTGAACCGATTTTTTCCAATTTCGATAGGCTTCGTCTCTAGGCCGAAAAGCATACCAGTGCCAAATTTTAAGACAATCGGATGAAAACTGCGATCTGTAGATTGTACACAATTTAACATGTACAGACAGACGGATAGAAAGACATACAGTTGGACATAGACATAAATCGAATCAGAAAGTGATTCTGAGTCGATCGGTATACTTATCAATGGGTCTAACTCTCATCCTTCTGGGTGTTACAAACAAATGCACTTAGTTATAATACCCTGTACCACAGTACTGTAGAGTATAACAAGTTTAAAGGATTTTGTGGGCCATATTTTCTGAATTTTAGGTGATCTACATGGCGAGTGTCACATTCAGGAGCGTACTGAGAGGCTCACAAATGTTGGGCACTATGTAGACTGCCCGTAGACTTGAAATGGGGCGTGAGTTCGAGAATAGTCCACTGGCTCTACAGAAGCGTGATGAGACCAATACTTACTTACGCCTCAGTAGTTTGCTGGACTGCTATGGAGAATAAGTGCAGCGTTAGGACCATACAACAAGTTCGGGGAACATGTTGTCTTGATATAGGCGGAGCGATGGAAGGACCACGCCCACTAGGTCACTGGAGACTACTCTAGATGTCCGACCCATTGACACACAGATTAAATGTGAGGCAGCCACTGCCACTATGAGACTTAAGGCAATGGGAGAATGGATTGAGGAAGGGAGCAGTTCATATCATCGCTGTATATGCGAGGCGACAATAGGAAACCTGGTAGAAAGAGAAGAGGTTTCCGATCGGATACATGAGACGACACTTAAGATCGAGTGCCAGCACTGCTGCCAGCTGCACAGTCTTGTACTGAACCTTAGTTTTGCCGTCTGGAAGATCATGTTACACGGATGGATCAAAGCTAGAGGGCAGAGTGGGCCTGGGGGTTTACATTGAGAACCCAGGGATCGAAATCTGTTTTTGACTGCCTGACCATAATAAAGGGTGATTTTTTTGAGGTTAGGATTTTCATGCATTAGTATTTGACAGATCACGTGGGATTTCAGACATGGTGTCAAAGAGAAAGATGCTCAGTATGCTTTGACATTTCATCATGAATAGACTTACTAACGAGCAACGCTTGCAAATCATTGAATTTTATTACCAAAATCAGTGTTCGGTTCGAAATGTGTTCATTCACCGTAACGTTGCGTCCAACAGCATCTTTGAAAAAATACGGTCCAATGATTTCACCAGCGTACAAACCACACCAAACAGTGCATTTTTCGGGATGCATGGGCAGTTCTTGAACGGCTTCTGGTTGCTCTTCACTCCAAATGCGGCAATTTTGCTTATTTACGTAGCCATTCAACCAGAAATGAGCCTCATCGCTGAACAAAATTTGTCAAAATTTGAACACATTTCGAACCGAACACTGATTTTGGTAATAAAATTCAATGATTTGCAAGCGTTGCTCGTTAGTAAGTCTATTCATGATGAAATGTCAAAGCATACTGAGCATCTTTCTCTTTGACACCATGTCTGAAATCCCACGTGATCTGTCACATACTAATGCATGAAAATCCTAACCTCAAAATAATCACCCTTTACGATCAGCAGGAAGAGATTCGGCCGGTCACGGCATGAATGAGGTGGTTTGGTAATTATGCAAGGACGTCGAGTGTTAACATTTTTACGGACAGTAAAATGACCATAAGGGCAATAACAACCAGGACGGCAAGGTAACGAAGAGTCTTGCAGTGTAAGAAGGAGATTAACGCCTACTTTGAGGATGCCACAATCCGCATCGTTTGGGTGCCGGGCGGGGAAAGGGCGGACGATTTGACAGTGAAGGCCAGAGAACTGCCGTCGATAAACTTGGTTAACCCAAAGCCTTTCGGAACGATTTAAGGGCGTGGGTGACAAACACTGTGGAACATTGAAACAGTCGGTAGGACGGCGACAATCCAATGGGGTGATCCGAATCATGAGAGGACGAGGCTATTATTGAAAGGAAGTAAGAAGGAGGTCAGTATAGCTTTTGGTGTCATAACGTTACACATAGAACTACAAGCTCACTTATGCAAAATCGGTGCGGCAAGTGATGACATGTGTAGGGCATGTGGGGAAGATGATGAGATGTTGGAGCATTTCCTATGTCATTGCCCGGCTTTTGCAACTAACAGACACCGGTACTTAGCCCAACGATACTACAGAAGAACCAACTTAGGGGAGTGGTATGGAAAACAATTAAGGATTTTGTAAGAAGCACGAGTTTACTTTTTAGTTTTTAGAGCGCACTATAAGCCGATTACTGGCTTAGGTGTATGTCTACAGAGGTATAAGGCAGATTATTGTCTGCACCCCCTTTTCAATCCTAAGCTAAACTAACCTAAGTCCTGAGGCTAAATTAAGGAGTTTTATGAATGCTATGGCGGCCACCATAGCGCAGAGGTTAGTATGTCCGCCTATGACGCTGAACGCCTGGGTTCGAATCCTGGTGAGACCATCAGAAAAAAATTTTCAGCGGTGGTTTTTCCCTCCTAATGCTGCCAACATAGCACAGAGGTCAGCATGTCCGACTATGATGCTGACCCAGGCGTTCATCGGTGGTTTTCCCCTCCTAATGCTGCCATGTAAAACTTCTCTTCAAAGAGGTGTCGCACTGCGCACGCCGTTCGGACTCGGCTATAAAAAGGAGGCCCCCTATCATTGAGCTTAAACTTCAATCGGACTGCAGTCATTGATATGTGAGAAGTTTTCTCCGGTTCCTTAGTGGAATGTTCATGGGCGAAATGCAATACAATGCAATGCTGGCAACATTTGTAAAACTTCTCTCCAAAGAGGTGTGGCACTGCGGCACGCCGTTCGGACTCGGCTATAAAAAGGAGGCCCCTTATCATTGAGCTTAAACTTGAACTTTTTTGCATGAAGGCTATATCAACATATGCGAAATATGGTGTTTACAATTGATGTTAGCCTTTTATGTTCTTAAGAAATCAAATCGAGACAAAAACTTTGGTTGGGATTTTTACAGCGACATACAATATAAAGTCCTCCATACCTTCATCGTATGTGGGGGTGCTTATGGAGGGAATTTGGTTATCCTTGTACACCTTTCTTCTTTATTCTCTTACAACTTTATGTCACTAGGAAATCAGCATGGACCAAAGATTTTCTACAAAACCCAACGTTTTAAATCACCAAAACTATTTTCTGGCATATCCTTTAGTATACTTAAAACACACAATAATCTTACTCAACCAACTTGCTCAAAGGCAATCACTTCCTCTATTAAATCTCCCAAAAAAAATTTTTATAGATTCCGGAGTCCTTTAGAAAGCCAACAAATACAAAAAAAATATATATATATATTAAGGTGCCCCCAATGTTTTTGCCTACACCACACAATGTTTATTAGCAAACATCCAACAGCCCAGAAGAATGTCCCATTCACAAGAGAACAAACAACAAAAAGTGTTGAGTGTTTATCTGGTGATCATATTTTGCACTTTTTATGTGTTAAATCCCATAATGACGTCTGGAAATTGTAGACTTTGACACATCATAACGAACTCAAACAGCCATATATAAAAGAAGAAAGAGGAGAAACAATGCCCCAGCTAGCTCAGCGTGACTGGATGGCTAAATAAACAAGCTGAAATTGTAATCCTGACAATAGACAATACTAAACAATCCCTTTCATCCGACCTCTGTCACACAATAACAGCAACTCTCAGGAAGAAGGACATGATTTGGAATTGAAGCCATAGAATATTTGTAGTTTATATAGATGTTTGTGTGTGTGTGTGTGTGTTTTAAGAATCAAAACAACAGTGCTTTTGGGGGAGGGGCAAGTGAGGATGCTTGGTGTTGCCAATGTAATATCAGTCAGTATTGCAATGCAGCAATACCAGTAACAGCGGCAAGCATGCTCTGACTTTTAAGAACCTTACAAGCATACAAACTTACACCTACACACAATCGTAGAGACTGGTGCTCTTAGTCCGCTTTTTGATTTTGTCTAAGGAAAATCTCCCCCTAGCCCCCTCTTAAAAGCTTAAAATTTTTAGATTTCCTTTGCCTTTGCCACTAACCATGTTTGTGGTCTACCAACATCCCTAATAAAGTCATAGTTATACTGTGTGAGGGAGGGCAGGAGGGAGGGAAAGGGAGCGCAAATAGAAATGAGGCTGTATTATAAGTTGGTTGCTATATGTCCCAAAGAATCAGCTGGATTTCTTTGGTTTTACTTGACAACATGTTTGCCTAGCACAAACCCCCCCTCAGTGCTATAGCTCGGTATGTAGCTATGTACGAGTATGAGAACTCAAGCATAAGACCTCTTAATACCAACCTGTAAGACAGCAAAAATGACAGCAAATACGGTTACAATGAGAAGACAGGCAGCAACCGCAATTGCTGTGATAGTTGTTAAAGGTGAACCGAAGCGTGAGAACAAACCACCAACACCACCTGATGCACCATCCGAGTCATCTAACAGGTTACCATAGAGACCACCGCTATTGCCATAAGAACTTCCAAATTGTTGTTGTTCTGCAGCGGCAGCTATGCGTCGTTTGCCAGCAGGAGAGGCATTGATGCAGCCACCTATTGGGGAAAGAAAGATAAATAGATTAAATTTGTAATTAGTAAAGAATCATTTAATGAGAAATTTGAGACAATAATAATATGAAGATAGGATAAGATAACATTAAAAAAAAATTAAATAAAAAAATAATAAAAAATTAAAATAATAAAATAAATTAAAAAAAAACTTAACATAAATTAAATAAAATAAAATGAAATTAAATAAAATAAAATAAAATAAAATAAAAAAAAAATAAAATAAAATAAAGTAAAATAAAATAAAATAAAAATAAAATGAAATAATATAAAATAAAATAAAATAAAATAATATAAAATAAAATAAAATAAAATAAAATAAAATAAAATAAAATAAAATAAAATAAAATAAAATAAAATAAAATAAAATAAAATAAAATAAAATAAAATAAAATAAAATAAAATAAAATAAAATAAAATAAAATAAAATAAAATAAAATAAAATAAAATAAAATAAAATAAAACAAAACAAAATAAAATAAAATAAGTAAAAATGCGTTAAATTCGACCGGGCCTAACTTTGGATACCCACCACATCGGGAATATATGCAAACCAACATTCATCAAAATTCGGTGAAAAATGCATACCTTATGACCCATAGCAGCTATATCGAAATATGTTCCGATTACTAATAAGTGCAAGTCATTGCTCAATTGTGTAAAACAGAATATTGGTCTTTTTAGTCTCTCTATCTAAAAATAAACCAATCTGAACCATATGCGACACGGATGTCGAAAAGCCCAATATTAGTCACTGTATCAAGTTTCAGTGTAATCGGATTATAAATGCGCCTTTAATGGGGCCAAGACTTTAAATCGAGATATCGATCTCTATGGCAACTATATACAAATCTGGACCGATCTTGACCAAATTGAAGAAGGATGTCGAAGGGATTAACACAACTCACGCTCCCAAATTTCGGCGACATCGGACAATAAATGTGCCTTTTATGGGCCAGAAACCTTAAATCGAGAGATCGGTCTACATGGCAGCTATATCCAAATCTGGACCGATCTGTGCGATATTGCAGATGTATGTCAAAGGGGTTAACTTAACTCACTATCCCAAATTTCGGCGACATCGGACAATATATGCGCCTTTTATGGGGCCAAGACTATAAATCGAAATATCGGTCTACATGGCAGCTATATCCAAATCTGAACCGATCAGCGCCAAATTAAAGAATGATATCGAAGGGCCCAAGACAACTCACTGTTCTAAATTTCAGCAATATCAGATAATGAATGTGGCTTTTATACCCTAAATTGGAGGATCGGTCTATATGACAGCTATATCCAAATCTGGACCGATCTGGGCCAAATTAACGAAGGATGTCGAAGGGCCTAACACAACTCACTGTCCCAAATTTCATCAAAATCGGATAATAATGTGGCTTTTATGGGCACAAGACCCTAAATCGGGGGATCGGTCTATATGGCAGCTGTAACCAAATCTGAACCGATCTGCGCCAAATTAACGAAGGAACTTGAAAGGCCTAACACAACTCACTGGCCTAACAAAAATTTCAGCAAAATCAGATAATAAATGCGATTTTTATGGGCCGATCCCAAATCATCGGATCGGTCTATATGGGGGCTATATCAAGATATAGTCCGATATAGCCCACCTTCAAACTTAACCTATTTATATCTCTATTTTTAATGACTGTAGCGTGATTTCAACAGACAGGCGGACGGACATGTCTAGATCGTCTTAGATTTAACGCTGATCATGAATATATATACTTTATAGGGTCGGAAATTGATATTTCGATGTGTTGCAAACGGAATGACAAAATGAATATACCCTCATCCTTCGGTGGGGGTACAAAAAAAACAAAACAAAATAAAATAAAGCCACTAAGGAAAGGCAGTGCCGACTTTATAATACCCTATACATAGTGTAGGTGTGGGGTATTATAAAGTCGTCAAAGTGGGAGCTATACCTAATTCTGAACCAAGTTTGATGGATCTCGGCAGATGTTTTCAATCCATATAAAATTTCGAGCAAATATGCATCGCGGAAAGTTTTGTGCACAATTTTGGCAATTTTGGTCAATAATGCGCTTGCAGTGACCATAGAAGTGAAATCGCCAAATTTTGAGAGAGTTGGTTAAAAAATGAGCACCTTATTTCAATATTAGGCCAAATCTGACGAACATATATATGACAGCTATATCTAAATCTGAACCGATTTCGAGCAAACTTTATAAATATTTTGGAAGTAGTCGAGGAAAGCGTTGTACAAAGTTCTGGTAGGATTGGCCAACAAATGCGCTTGCAGTGGCTCTTAAAGTGAAAATCGGGCGATATGTATGTCAGAGCTATATCTAAATCTAAACCGATTTCTATGAAAACTGTCGAAAGTCAAGAGAAAATCCATCGTACCAAATTTCAAGAAAATCGGTTAACAAATGACATTTTTATTGCATTATTACTGCAAATCGGACGAACATATATATGAAAGCTATAGCCAAATCTGAACCGATTCTTTCCAATTTCGAAAAGCTTCATCTCTAGGCCGGAAAACACCCCTGTAGCAAATTTAAAGACGATCGGATGAAAATTGCGACATATCGTTTGTACACAAATTAACATGGACAGACGGACAGACAGACGGACATAGCCAAATCGAATCAGAAAGTGATTCTGAGTCGGTCGGTATACTTATCAATGGGTCTATATCTCTTCCTGTTGGGTGTTACAAACAAATGCACTAAGTTATAATACCCACAGTAGTGGTGTAGGGTATACTGAAATAAAACAAAACAAGTAGAAGCGTGTAGGTTTGGCCAAGCCCAATCTTATATACAGCATGGATTGCATTTGTCGATTTCTTTGAACGGTATCCTTTCTTAGGCAAATAAAGGATAATGGATAAGATTTGCTATACTATTGGAGCTATATCAAGTTGTGATCCGATTCGGACCACAAATAGCTAATTCGGATAAGAATTGCCCCCTTTAGAGGCTGAAGACGTAAAATCGGAATATAGGTTTATATGGGAGCTGTATCAGGCTATAGACCAATTCAGAACATATTTGACACGTATGTTGAAGGTCATGGGAGAAGCCGTTGCACAAAATGTCAGCCAAATCGGATAGGAATTGCGCCCTCTAGAGGGTCAAGAAGTCTAATCCTGAGATCGGTTTATATGACAGCTATATCAGGTTATAGACCGATTTGAACCATATTTGGCACAGTTGTTGGAAGTCATAACAAAATACCTCATGCTAAATTTCAGCCAAATCGGATAGGACGTGCGCCCTCTAGTGCTCAAGAAGTCAAGATTTAAGATCGGTTTATATGGCAGCTACATCAGGTTATGAACCGATTCCACAGCTTTTGGAAGTCATACCAAACCCATATGTCCCAAAACCTAGCTAAATCGGAGAAGAATTCCGCCCTCTAGAAGTTCAACAAGTCTAATCGGGAGATTGGTTCCATATGACAGCTATATCAGGTTATGAAGCGATTTAGGCTATAGTTGACACGTATGTTGAAGGTCATGGGAGAAGCCGTTGTACAAAATTTCAGACAAATCGGATGCGAATTACGCCCCCTAGAGGGTCAAGAAGTCTAATCGGGAGATCGGTTTATATGGCAACGATATCAGGTTATGAACCGATTTAGGCCATATTTGGCACAGCCATTGGAAGTCATACCAAACCCATATGTGCCAAAACTTAACTAAATCGGAGAAGAATTGCGCCCTCTAGAGGCTCAACAAATCTAATCATGAGATCGGTTTATATGGCAGCAATATCAGGTTATGAACCGATTTAGGCCATATTTGGCACAGCTGTTGGAAGTCATACCAAACCTATATATGCTAACACTTAGCTACAGCGGAGAAGACTTGCGCCCTCTAGAGGTTCAAGAAGTCTAATCGGAAGATCGGTTTATATGGCAGCGATATCAGGTTATGAACCGATTTAGACCATATTTGGCACAATTATTGCAAGTCATAACAAAATATCTCATGCAAAATTTCAGCCAAATCGGATAGGAATTGCGCTCTCCAGTGGTCAAGAAGTCAAGATTCAAGATTGGTTTATATGGAAGCGATATCAGCTTATGAACCGATTTAGGCCATATTTGACACAGTTATTGGAAGTCATACCAAACTCATATGTGCCAAGACTTAGCTAAATCGGAGAAGAATTGCGCCCTCTATAGGCTCAACAAGTCTAATCGGGAGATCGGTTTATATGGCAGCGAAATCAGGTTATGAACCGATTTACCATATTTGGCACAGCTGTTGGAAGTCATACCAAACCTATATGTGCTAACAATTAGCTAAAATGGAGAAGACTTGCGCCCTCTAAAGGCTCAAGAAATCTAATCGGGAGATCATTTTATTTGGCAACTATATTAAGCTATTAACCGATTTTAACCATACATTGCACAGTTGTTAGAAGTCATACCGAAACACCACATGCAAAATTTCAGCATAATCGAATAAGAATTGCGGCCTTGCGAAGCTTAAGAAGTCAATATAATATATAGGTTAACATGGCAGCGTAATCGGATAATAAATAAATATTTATCGGCAGATCGGTTTATATGGCAGCCATATCTAAATAAACTCCGATCTGAACCATATTTGAGTCGCATATAGGGAGGTTTAAAACAACTCACTGTTTCAAATTTCAGCGAAATCGGGTAATCAATAAAGCTTTTATGGGCTTCTTACCGTTTATCGGCAGATTGGTCTATATGGCAGCCATATCTAAATATACTCCGATCTGAACCATATTTGAGTCGGATATCGGGAGGCTCAAAACAACTCACTGTTTTAATTTCATCCTTAACCGGCATATCGGTCTAATATGGCAGCTATGTATATCTAAATATGGGATCGGACTATATTTTACAGGGGCAATGAAAGGGCAGACGATTTGGCAATGAAGGCCAGAGAACTGCCGTCAATAAACATGGTTAACCGCATTGCAACAACTATACCAACTACAGTTTAAATCGGCCTATAATCGAATAAAGCTCCTTTATAAACTGATCTCCCGATTTGATTTTTTAAGCTTTATATGCCGCGATTTTTATCTGATTTGGCTGAAATTTTGCACACAGTATTCCGTTATGACTTGCAACGTCTAGACCAAGTACAGTTCAAATCGGTATATAATCTGATATGGCTCCCATATAAACCGATCCCCCGATTTGACTTCCTGAGCCCCTGAAAACCACAAATTTTGTCCGATTTGGCTGAAATTTTGCACAAAGTGTTTTGTTATGACTTCCAACAACTGTGCCTAGTACGGTTTAAGTCGGTCCGTAACCTGATATAGATCCCATATAAATCGATCCCCCGATTTGACTTCTTGAGCCCTTACAAACCACAATGTTTGTCCGATTTAACTAAAATTTTGCATGTAGTGTTTTGTTATGATTTCAAACAACTGTACCAAGCACGGCGCAAATCGGTCTTTAATCTGATATAGCTCCCATATGAACCGATCTCCCGATTTGACTTCTTGAGTCTTGACAAGCCCCAATTTTCTCCTATCAGGCTGACATTTTGCATGTGAGGTTTTGTTACGACTTCGAATAACTGTGACAAGTACGGTCCAAATCGGTCAAGAACCTGATATAGCTCCCATATAAACCGGTCTCCCTTTTTGGCTGAAATTTTGCACACAGTATTCTGCTGCGACTTGCAACGACTGGACCAAGTGCAGTTCAAATCGGTATATAATCTGATATGGCTCCCATATAAACCGATCCCCCGATTTGATTTCTTGAGCCCCTAGAAGCCGCAATTTTTGTCCGATTTGGCTGAAGAACTGATTTGAACTATACCTAGCATAGTTGTTGAAAGTCATACCAAAATACCACGTGCAAAATTTTAATACAATAGGATGGTAAATGTGCCTACTAGACGCTCAAGAAGTTTAATCTGAAGATCGGTTGTAAAAACCGACAACATCAGTGTCGATTATGATCCGAATCGTTGTCTAACCTGATGAAACCCCTTATACAAACCGATGTCCTGATTTGAATTCTTGAGCCCCTGTGAGCCTCAATTTTCATGTAGTTTGTCTGAAATTTGGCACAAGGACTTCTTTTAAGACTTCTAATATACATGCCAAATATGATCTGAATCGGAGAATGTACTTATATAACCCCCTAATAAACCGATCCCTAGTTTATACTTCTTAAGCCCCTAGAGGCCTCAATTTTCATATAATTTGCCTGAAATTCGACATGGATCTATGCTATGACTTCCAGCGTCCGTGCCAAGTATGATCCGAATCGGTTATTATACTGATATAGGCCCTTTAAATACCGATTCCCTATATGACTGATTGAGACCATAGCAGCCGCAACCAATTCCCGAAATGATTTCTAAAATAATATAAATACGAACTGAGTTTATAGAGGCAAATTTTAAGCGGAATCCATGGAATCAAGATTCGGCTCGTTCGAACACAGCACGTTTTTACTTGTTAAAAACTTGTATGGAATAAAATAAAATGAATTAAAGTAAACGAGGGAAATAATCCAAAATATCAAAAAATTATCAATATGTTTTCAAAATGGTAGAATGGTTGAACTTCATCGGTGTTTAACTTCGACGGTTTGGCCAGTTACTCATTCGTTAATAGTTTCTGATGAGCAAGTCTAAAACTTGAAGAATAGTTGAAATAAACTTAAGTTCTCAAAACCTTTTTTGTGATCCATTTTCATCTTCTCAAACTTAGTTTTCCGTTTATACATATATTTAATGGACCTTCATTCATTTTCATATTCTTAAATATTTATCCAAAATTCTTCACAATTTACCCTTTCCCATAAAAATGAGCTATCAGTCAAATAACTTATGCAATAATTTCGAAAACCAATCAAAACTATGTCCCTTTTCCCAATCATAATTGAAAGCAAATAATTAAAATGCACAAAAACAGGAAATAACATACATACATACATACATACATACGAGTGAATATGCGTTCACTCAAATTCCATTTGAAATACATACCAGTATCCTTGTCACAATGACAACATGACTGATCCTCGGGCGAAGCATCATTTGCACAGCACGGCACACACTGATTATTCAAACGATCCAAATGCAATGGGAAGGCACACGTCTGACATGAGTATTGGCCGGGACCTGTACAGGAACGACACGATTCATGGCATGTTTTACATGTCTGTGTGGGTGAATCATAGTATTGGGAACCCAGACATTCCATACACAGACCGCCATCCAACATAAAGTGAGCTGGACATGATGTACAGGCTAATGGACCAGCACCTACGAAGGAGAATGAATGCCATGAGAGTGATGGGGAAGAGATACAAATACAGAAACACACACACACACACAAACAATAACATCAGATGAAATGGCAATATGTGATACGATATGATGTGATGTGATGGTTATTGCAAAGAATGGTTGTTGGCTATAAATGGGTTTACTGTGTTTTTGTGTGAGTGTGTTGGTATTTGCTGAATGCATTTGGGCATATTTTTAATAATTACAAAATAAATGAAAATAAAATTATTTGATGTATTATTGGCAAGAGATTAACATGAGCCATTATTTATGTTGCATACCTTAGGGGGCTCAAATGAAATTGCCCATTTAGGGCATATTATTTCCATATTATATCATTTATTTGTGTCAAATGAATATCAAATGGAGCAAGAAAAGTGAAATTTTTGTAGTCTTTCATATTGCTTTTCAATTTGGAATAATTTTATGAAAGAAATTCCTAAAAGGTTGATTGTAAAATAAAAATTTTTATAATACTTTGTATAATAAGATAGCTAGGACTATGGCTCTCATAATGGGAAACTTTATAATTCCGTTTGCATCACCTAAAACATAGGTGCCAGAACCTATTGTATAAAGCATATAAGTTCTTGATAGCCTCCCATCAAACTCGAATTAGAAAGAGTCCTTAGCCAGGAATAATCTTTGCTATCGGTCTGTTTTTATTTCTATTGATGTTGTAAAAGTATTGATAACTTTATCCATATGCCCATAGCTAAGTTATGCTCTGTTTATCCCGATCTTGGATTTACTCTACTATACCTTGGAGGTTAATGGCTTCAGATGCATTTGGCAGCAAATCGGCAGAGGTGTGAATCACCTCTGATACAGCATCATCATGAATGCAGCCCAAACCAAATTGTTACTCTCTTGTGTACCCCTAAAAATCTTGCTATCGATCATGAATATCCGGTGTTACCTATCGACAAGGAGTAACACTGCAAATCAAGTTTTCCTGATGGACAGAGTCTAACTACGAACTTTTCTTAGCTTGTATATCAGTATTATGGCAAATTTTTTGTCTGCATTCTTAGTGCTACTGCCAAAGACCATGTTGCCAAACATGATTGTCCGGAAATTCCAGTGGCATCAGCATCAACTCTGCCATTGATATTCCAGCTTATTTCCGCTATCCACATAGCTGTTGTTGTTGCTGTAACCACATCTTCGTTAAGCTCCTATAGATGAGCTAGCTCGTTCTGGTCTGTAGGATCGATCGCCGTGGGACCATTATGGCCTTTGGTTATTTAAAGGCGCCAATACCTCGCCTTGTCATATCCAGCATCATAGGAACTCAGTATTTAAGCAAGAGCCGGTGCCACCCGGCCTCTCACTGAGACTCTTCACTCGTTACCACTGATTGTCCGCGGCTGCAATTACAGTTACTCCGTATGAAGCTCTCCACTATCCACAACCTGTTGACGCGCCCGGTAGCTCCCAGCAAATCTTCTCGTGATAACAATGACACAGATGGGAGCTCAAAGTTTCAGCCCGTGTGGTGTTCATTGTTGTCCCACATACCCATATACGTGAGCTGCGGTAGGTACGCTTGTCATGAACGAGCCTCTCCTGTCATTTTCGTTTGATTTCTTTTTTCATAGAAAAACAATGTGACCGGGAACCGAAGTCATCGTTATGTGGTGCTCATTGTTATCCCGTAATGGCAGTTCGACAAATGGCACATATGCGTGACCTTCGATTTCCCAGAAAAACTTTGTGACTGGGAACCATAGTCATCGTTATGTGGAGTTCATTGTTATCCCGTACCGGGAGTTCGACAAATGGCACATATGCGTGACACTCGGTAGGTACGCTTCTCATGAACGAGCCCCTCCTGTCATTTTCGTTCGATTTCTCATTTCCCAGAAAAACATTGTGACCGGGAAGTTATCGTTATGTACGCCAAGGTTATAGACCTCACAGCCCTCGAATCAAAGGTCTCATGTGCCCCCACAGTATCCACATAAATCCTAAGTTACTTACCTTCTGCAGAAGTAGAAGGCGCAACACTACAGCATGCACATTAGGGTTTCTGATTCTTTACAATAGTTTAAAACTCTCTTGTACATCGCAAAAGCATTGGAACGCTCTCTCAGCACAATTTGTTAGCACTGCACAGCGTTGCAATGCTTTTGCGATGGACTAGAGGTTAGGTTAGGTTGAGTGGTTTGCCCACCAAAGGTGAGTTCACTCGGAGGCCTGTTTTCCCCATTGTGGTACCCTCGAAATAAAGGGAAATGAAAGATGATGTGATTCCTCGGACTAGAGGTTATACATGAATAAAAGAAAAACAGGAGGAATGGAAAACGGGAGGAACGGAAAAGCACGGATGTACCACTTACGACGTAGTTTATGGCCTCCCCATCGGAACCATCCTGTTTCTTCAACAAATCTCATGAGATCTACCAGAGATACGTTCGCAAGTTCACCCAGATCGCAAAAGAAACGGCTCGCTAGAAAGTAGAGCCTACGTCCATGTAGACCCGGACATGAACACAGCAAGTACTCAATAGTCTCATCCTCATAGAGGCAACTCCTACAGAAGTCATTGTGCGGTATTTCCATGTGCTCCGCCATGCAGCCTATGGCATAGTGCCCGGTTATGACCCCTGTTAAGGTTCTCATTGACCTCTTTTCGAACTCCAGCAACTATGTCGTCCTCCTCCTGTCGATGACAGGACAGAGAGCCTTTGCAGTTCGACCCATCCACCGAGTCCCCTCCCGTCACCGACGCCGCCCTGGCCATCCCCTCTACAGTGTTCATTAGCTCGACAAATAAAACGTAGGCAAGACCGGTGGTTGGGCCGCCCGGCGCAGAGGAACCCCTCCGAGTTCGCCCTCTCATTTTCTGGGAATTCCCTCAACATCCTCGATCCCACCATCCTCGACCCCACCATCCTCGACACCACCATCCTCGACCCCACCATCCTCGAACCCACCATCCTCGACACCACCATCCTTGACCCCACCATTCTCAACCCCATCATTCTCGACCAGCATCATCCTCGACCCCACCATCCTCGACCCCACCATCCTCGACCCCACCATCCTCGACCCCACCATCCTCGACCCTATTATCCTCGACCCCATCATCCTCGACCTCACCATCCTAGACCCATCCTCGACCTCACCATCCTCGACCTCACCATCCTCGACCCCCCATTCTCGACCCCAAGGCCTTGAGCGCCGCCATACTGTCCACATAGATCCTGAGTTTTTAGTGCTTACAGCTCTTACCAGAATTTCTTTTGCGGCTATTGTAATGGCAAAGATGGTACACTCGTTCTGCAGTCTCAAAGACATACCGATATTGAGTGCATCAGAGTAGACTCCCAGTCCGGTCCATGACTCAATCTTGGAGCCATCGTTGTAGATCGAGGTCTCATTCTCCACATACAGCATTCGCTCTCCATTCATCCCTACCAGGAAAGCGAATCGCGAATTCCCCCAACCCCGTCGGCCATGATGACAGGTTGTCGGAGATCCTCCTCAGTCTATCGTTCGCATCCATAACACCCACAATCAAACTGTGGCCGCAACCATCCTGCTTCAGCATGACGAGCTCCCTCAGCCTAAGCGCGACCTTGGTGGCACAGCTCTCTTCAATGGGCTGCATATTCAGCATCCTACCAATGAGTACTTAACTATTGTCTTGTCTAAATTTTTTGTCTTTTGTCAAGTGTAGCATTCAATCTCCATTCATCCCTCCCAGGAAAACGAATCGTGAATTACCACACCCCAATCGGCTCTGGTGCTAAGTAGTTGGAGATCCTCCTCTGTGGATCGAAAATCTCATTGGTTTGACTGTTATAGGCCAAAATATAAAAAAAAATTGACAAAAAATTGTGAATTTTTCGCCTTTTTGACCATGAAAACGAAGCAATATCTTCAGAGAAATTGTATTCTGGGACAATAACTATAACTTTACTTTTGAAAATATGTCAAAACTTCAAATATTTAACAAATTATGAGACCAAGAAAATTTGCAAATTTTCCAAAAAAGTTAAGGCCGAACAAAATCTGGAAGCTCGATATTCACCGTAGATGTATGGTCAAGTGGATTTTTTTGGCTCAGTACAATCCCAAGAATCAGAAATGCGAATCGTTCATTAAGATTTTTTCCTTTCATACCAATCGCCCCACCCTAACTTACATACAACTGAGACATTTCGTATTACACCAAAACTTATATAAGAATATTCTCTAAAGCCTTCAGCTTTCTTGTGATTGACTACCATCCGGCGATCGGAAGTGATACCAATGGAGTTACCTGTTACCAAGAAATGATTATTTATAAATCAGGTAACGGAATGAAGATCAATGCCCAATTTCTGCAATCTTCATTTGGTGAGTTATTCTCTTTCTGCGTGCTAGTGGGGGGCATAAATCTGCTCTACCAATGTAATCCCTGTCTGGCTTATGAAAGAGTGCTAAAATTCGTTGTTGTTTATCCACGGGTATAACTACTAAGCGGTAGAGATCTAAACGTTACTAGCATCTATCACAGGAATAATAGGTCCATACTGATCGGAGAGGTGCACGAAAAGCCAGGACTTCACTCTCACTGCACACTAGGTCCTTTAGGAGCACAGTATTACGTGCAGCAGGCAATCCAGAATATGCTGTCTCAGATTGAACAATCTAAATACAGATGCAGCAGTACTTAGCCGATTAGGGGTTCCATCGATTCAGTCCGGTGCATAAAACCAGCTGTTTTGCCATTGGCTTGGACCCCAATTTTACATGTAAACTTCAGGTCTAAATAGATTCAAATTTATTTGAACGATATACTTGATTTGAGTTAAGAAATAAGTCTACTATTCTTCAACAATTCTTAGTTTTACTAATGATATGCAATGTTTTGCAATACTCTGCAAGCCCCATAAAGTATGCAACAAAATAACAATGTTTTGCAATACTCTGCAAGCCCCTTAAAGTATGCAACAAAATAACAATGGCCTATTATATAGATTAGCAATGGGTAAATACACTCGCAATTGCAAATGATTGTGTCCACATACAAAAATACCAACTTTCAAGCTTGAAAATAATGTGCAAATGTGTGAAGCTGTGAACTCTGTAACATCTCAAGAAATATTTACAAAACGTACACAACTGACCTAAGTAGTAAGTGCGAGTGTATGTGTATGGCATAAGTTTTATATCATATCGTTAAATTTCTTCTTTTTCCATAACAAAGTTTGAAGCTTAACTAGCAGCAAAAGTCAATTCACACCATTTGACAGTTATTGACAGTGTATCACCTATTGACGTGTTCACACATACACTTGCGTATTGCAAAAAAAAAAAAACCATAAAACTAATATTCAGACACTTCAGCAAACACGCGCACACACACACAGATTGGGTAGAAACATAAATATTCAAAAGACAAACGTTGAAGTGCGATAAATTGTGCATCATCCCCCTACTTTATAGTGCACTGTGCACCACAACTTAAAGTAACTTTTGTGTGCCAGACCCTCAACCCTTGACACTATAACTTACCATTACAAGTTTTACAATAATGATGACACTTCTGACAGCCAAACTCTGACTTGTAGAAACCTTCAGGACACTCGGGATGACATTCACCACCAGCCAACTGCCAACCGCTGGGGCATTGAACGCATTGATCACGACGTGGACCACTGCAGGTGTGACAGCTGAGATAACACTTGGCACAAGTGCCGCGGTCACTGTAATAGCTATAAAACGCCAAAAGAGAGGGAGACAAAAAACAAACCAAAAAAAAAAAAAAAAGGAAGAAGAAATGGGAATAGAGACCAAAAGTTAGCAAGTTCGCTGGCAAAGAGTAAAGTTAACCATAAAACTAAAGTTACTATGCATTTTTGTTTGTCGTACTTTTTCTTTTGTTTTTCTGTTTTTTTTTTTTGTCTTTATACTGCTGGCAGACACACATACATTTACACAAATACAATCATTTAATGGGGCCATTTGTCCTTTAAGCAAGTACTCTCAAAATGAAAATGATGATGGCATGACCCTTAAAGTTGTTCCTTTAGATGATTCGTAAAACGGCACATAATTATGGTAATAAAAAATTGCCTTGGTTTGCATGCTAATGGAAATAACGGGTGCGGTTTTTAGAGGTTTAAGAGTTTAAGCTAAACCTAAGGCGGTTAAATATTTTTTACTACAATGCTATTTCATTTATATTAAGTTGCGAATTGTGGATGATGCTATTATCGACCATTGTAATAGCCTACCCTTCTGACGTTGTGACGACTAGTCAAGACCTCTATCAGCAATTCGAATGCCTAGGATAAGCTCGTCCTTATCCGCGAAATGTTAGGATACAGGGACTTCGCCACTCTTCAAGCCCCATCGCCAGTCTACGGCTGATTCGTGCGGTTGTTGTTGTAGCAGCCACATTTGCATGTGGATGTAGCCATCCTTGTCAAGCTCCATAGATGAGCAAGCACGTTCCGATCCATAGAACTAACCGCCAGAGGAACGTTATGGTCATTGGTTATTTAAAGGCGCCAATAACTCGCCTTGTCATATCGAGCATCAAAGGCATTCAGTATTTAAGCAAGAGTCGGTGCCGCTCGGTCTCTCACTAACATTCTCCACTCGATGCCTCTTATTGTCCACGAATGCAGTTGCAGCTATTCCATTTATGAGAATCCCACTATCCTCAACCTGTGAATGCGCTGAGCTTCTCACGATGATGTTGAAAACCCCACACGACGCAGCTCAGAGTTCCAACTCGTGTGGTGCTCATTATAATCCCCTGCCGGTCTTCATAGATGGCATCCACCCTATTAAGTAGGAATGCTCACAGATTTCATAGCATAATCTGCGCCAATCAACGATCCATTACTGACCAGCATGTCGGCAGCTCCGTTCCCCGGCACCCCTGATGGCCCCGGGACCCAGCAGAGTCTGACAGCCTTTCTCATGGCTCGACCTCACATGGCCCGAAGCCAGAAATTGTTAAATGTCTATGTATGTCTTATGGAGCCGCTGCTTCTGAATGGAATGGTTTAGACCCACGCGTGTATATAGAAGCGGCAAGGAAGGACGAGGTACATCCAGCCAAAGATCGGCAGGAGTCGATCATATTTAATCCTCTTCCAACCTTTTCTTCGACCTTCCTTCTACAGCTTAGTTTTTGATCAAAAATCAAACCTATGGAGATAGCGGCAGCTCTATCTCATCCAGGACAGGTCCCTTGTCCAGTTTTCTCACACTGGTAAGAAGTACCGCTCAGCATTTGTAGGGTTAATGTCAAGTCCTTGGGCTCTTACCCATCTAGACAGCTTTCTTAACGCCTTCTGAACAAAACCCGCAATAATAGATAGAAAACTGTCTCACACCAGGCTGAGGGCATCATCCAGGTAGGCAGCGAGCTTCAATCTTTACTTCTTGAACGACTTCAGAGCTTCATTGATAATCAGAAGCCACAAATTTGGGGATAAAATAAACCACGCCTAAATTCTCTTTGAAGCATCATGAGCCAACATAGCCTTAGTGTAAGCGTGCATGAAGCCGCATAACGTTACACGGTGGAGACGATCCTAATGCATACCTATTAGTAAGGGGCAATTTGAACATCCTAAAGGGCCCTGGACATGATATCACATTCCGCACCGATTTTGCACAAGTGAGCTCGTAGTCCTATGTGCCCCGTTATGATACCAAAAACTATACTGACTTCCTTCATACTTCCTTTCAGTAATAGTCTCGTCCTCTCACGATCCGGATCACCCCGTAGGATTTTCGCCGTCCTACCGACTGTTCCGCTGTTCCACAGTGTTGCATGCACGTTCGTGGACCATGCCCTTAACTCGGACTGCGTCGACCCGAAAGGGTTCGGGTTAAACAAGTCCTAGCCGTACCTTACTTTCCTGGATTTTATTGCCCTTATGGCCATTTTACTGTCCGTTAAGATGTTCACACTCGACGTCCTCGCGTTAGTACCACACCACCTCACGCATTCCGTGATCGCCCGGATCTCTGCCTACAGGACCGTTATATAGTCAGGCAGTTTAAAACACATCTGAGTCCTTGGGTTCTCAATATAGTCCCCTGTAGGCCTCCTCTGTGCTTTAGTCAAAAATAAATTTTAGTTCTTGGGTTTTCAATGTAGACCCCCAGGTCCTGCCTGTCTTCTAGCTTTGATCCATCCGTGTAACATGATCTTCCAGATGTCAGTCCAAGACTGTGTCGCTGGCAGCAGTGCCTCAACCGTCGTGTCAGGTATCCGGTCGGAAATCTCTTTCCTTCCTTCTAAGTTTCCCATCTTCGCCTCGATTATACCGCGATGGTATGAGCTGCTCGCATCTACAATCCATTCTCCCATCGCCTTAATTCTCATAGCCGCAGTGGCAGCCTCACACTTAATCTGTATGTCAATGGGTCGAATATCTAGAATAGCCCCCAGTGCTCCAATTGGCGTGGTCGTCGTCGCTCCGCCTATGCCACGACAACATGTTTTCTGAACCCTTTCTAGGGTCTTTATGTTGCACTTTTTCTCCATAGCAGTCCACCAAACTACTGAGACGTAAGTAAGTATTGGTCTAATCACGCTCCTGTAGAGCAAGTGGACTATCCTCGGATTCGGGACTCATCAATCGAGAGCCTACGGCCCTTCTAGATAGTGCCAAACATCTTTGAGCCTTCTCAGTACGCTACTGAATGTGATACTTCCAATTAAGTTTCCTATCCAAGATCACTCCTAAGTATTTGACCTTGTCAGATATGGAAATCGTTTTATTGAGGAAACATGGGGCGTCAAATTGACCCACCTTCGTCTTCTTCGTTAACAAGCAGATTTCAGTCTTCTTTGGGTTAACATTGAGATCCCTATTCTAGCCCAGTCATATGCCATATGCAAGGCCCTTTCGGCCCTACCGCATAGCTGGTTCGGATCCTTACCCCTTAGAAGTCTAATAACATCGTGGGAATTCCAGACGAGTTCAAATCCCTCCTCAGTCGGAGTCCCCAATAGGTTATTTATGGTGGTCACCCAAAGGAGTTGCGATAAAATACCCCCTGTGGCGTGCCCTGTGCCACTTTCTCCCTCCCTTTTTGTCATGGGACCCACAAATTATCCATCCTTTCCTTAGCATATGGTTTATCCAGTCTCTAAGGACCTTATCCACCCGGTACTGGTCTAAGGATTGGATCAATGTGACGATTCGCACATTATTAAATGCACCCTCGGTGTCAATGCAAACCACTTATGTGTATGTCTTGGCATCGAAGGATTCTTCTATTTTATGCGCAACATAGTGCTGGGCAGTCTCCACCGACCTTCCCTTTACATAGGCATGATGTTTGTATCTGAGCAGTTCGCTGGATGTCCTATTCTTTATCATGGTATCCACAATACGTTCCATGGTTTTGGGTAGAAAGGACGTTAGGCTTACAGGTCAGTAGGCCTTTAGTGTCGCATAACTTGCCTTGCCGGGCTTAGGTATAAATATCACCCTTGCCTCATGCCAGGTTTTCGGAGTATATTCAAATCCCAGGCACGGTGTGAAAATATTGGCCGGGTGGAGGGCCAGATAGTCTGCCTCCTATTGTAGTAACGCCGGAAATATTCCAGAAGGTCCGGGTGACTTAAATGATTTGAAGCTCTTCAAGGCTTCCTTGATCATAAATTCCGTAATTATAAATATTCGATCAACGTCAGTATTCCAAGATTCCGGTGTCTCCATAAGTCCCTTCGTATCCTGTGGAAAATGGGTTTTCATAAATTAAAAATTGGAAAATTCGGCTGTGCCAGGCCGTGGCTCGAACCCACGACGTTCGGACAACAATGAACGGTTGGCATCATCTGTGACACAGTCATTAGGATAAAGTGTCAGGATTGGTAGGTGAGTTGTATGCATTTCGTAGAGGTTCTTTCGCAATTTCTTCAACATAAATAAAACCTTCCAACGTACGACCTTGAAGCCCTTACATCTAAAGATTTCTGATGATGACCCCTCTCCTTAACAAAGGGTCGAAACGAGTCAAATCATGGTTGATGTGGCGTATCTCCTGGTGCTTTAATTTTTCCATTGTGCAGAATTTTCGATCATTGGGCTCATCTTGATGGAGATATTAATGCGCCTTGAAATATTCGTCTAAGACCTCATAAAATGTATATAATCATTATCGTCATGACATGTTAACTTCGCCATCTCCGTCTGTCTGTCTGTCTGCCGAAACCACGCAAACATTAGAAGGAGTAAAGCTAGACGCTTGAAAATTTGCAGAAATACTTCCCATTAGTGTAGGTCGGTTGAGATTGTAAATAGGCCGTTGCGGTCAATGTTTTGATATAGTTGCCGTATTAACCCGTTTTTCCGATTTGACTTATTGAGCTTCCTTGAGCGCAATTCCTGCCTGATTTGGCTGAAATTTTGCACGTGGTGTTTTAACAACTATGTTTCTAACCACTGTGCCAAGTACGATCTAAATCAGTCCATAACCTGATATAGCTGCCATATATACCGATTTCCTGATTGGAATTCTTGAGCTTCTAGAGGGTGCAATTCCTATCCGATTTGGCTGAAATTTTGCACATGACGTTTCGGTGTAACTTTCAATAATTGTACTACGTATGGTCTAAATCGGTTTATAACGTGCAGGTGACATATAAACCGATCGCCCAATTCGACTTCCGGGGAGTTCTTGCAACCATGACAAGTACGGTCCATATCGGTCAATAACTTGATATAGCTCCCATATATTTGAAAAAGTCATTCAAAGAACTTGTCACACGCCATCTTTGGTGGAGGCTATATAGATTTGGCCCGGTCCAACTCAACACGCTTCACCTTGTTTTGTATTGTTGTAGTTACATACTTTCACGTAGGGGTGGCGATCCAACCCCACCCACTCTGAAAAACGAATTACTTTTTATGTGCCACAGTTTTTAATAAATTTTGAAATTCCTTTTTTGTTAGGCATAATTTTTTTCAAAATGTTTTTTTTTTTATAATTTTCTAAAAATGTTTGATCTTTTTATAACTCTCCCTAAAGTCATTCCCTCCTACTCTGAAAAAGACACATTATAATTATGTGTCACAATTTTATAGCTTTGCCAACATTGCAATGACATTGCAACATTTTCATTTTATGCCCGACCACTTTGCAATAGTGGCAGGCAGGACAACTCTTGGCATTTGCGTAACTATATGTGTGAGTGTGTGTGTGTCTGTTGGGTGTGAGACAGTATAAAGGTTGAAACTTAAAATGCAATTCATATTTCGTATAATTACCCATCAGCACAGGTGGTGCGGCATTCGCCACTTTGTAGCTGCAATCCTTTGGCACATGCTGTACAATTCATTCGTGACACACATTGTGTGCAGGTATGCAAACATTTTGCACAAACACCAGCCTCCATGTAGTAGCCATCATCACAGGTGCTTACACAATGTTTGTTCTGCAACAGCAGGCTCTGGGGACAACTTAGGCAATTGGATTCGGTGGGTCCATCACAGGTCTCACAAGTGCTATGGCAAGGATGACAATGATTGTTATCATAGTATTCAGCTGCAAATTACACAAAACGCATCCATGTAACGGGGTAAGTGAGCGTGAGGGAGAGCGGAAAAGAAAGAAAAAACAAAACAGCACATTAATGAAACTCAAATTAAAAGGATTTTTAAATAAATACGAAATTTTACAAATGAATTGCTGTAAAGAATAAAAACTTTTAAAATGAAAGAATATAAGGCAATATCTTTGTCTCATGCAGAATGCATTAAAGTAATCATGATTTGAGGACATAGGGAAGCCTAAAATTTAATAATATGGCTAAAATATTTTGTAAAACAAAATTGGCCCTCAATATGGTGTCCGCTAATGCTGAACTAAAACTTTAATAAACTTTTGACCTTGACCCTTAAGTTTTCCTAATCCTCCTTTAAATATCGATCTCTGCTACTGATAACACAACAAATTACATGCCATTCCAAAATATGACGCATTTTTTCGCATGCTTTCGACAGCCATTACCTTTCGAACCAAATTTCCCACACTCGTAACTGTTGTGCAGTTGTGGTCATAGAAAGAGCATAGAATTTTTCCCCCGACTTGAAGAAACCCAGCATTTACCCAGGAGTAGTTTGAAACCCATAGGCATTCATCAGTGCTCCGTGAGTGACCACATCTGCATGGTCTAACGATGCAGTTTGCTTCATTGCTTACATAAAAACCGAAGCAATGAAACTATTTTTGTCCATGTTTCCTTGTTGTTGCTTTCCGTGCATGGCTAGCTATATATGGCATTCTTAGTACTCTAAAGGTAACTAAGGCATATTTTATGGTGACCTTAAAACCCCAGCATTTTGTGAAAAATTTGCAATAACATTTTCATGGACCTTCGTAAAAAGCTAGCAGGAAAATTGGAAATTGTACCCAAAGTAACGCACCTGCAGCACTTGCACTTTCAATCACCATTAGAGTGGTAGCGAGAAATGCTTGAACCACAAAAAGGAAAAAAATAACGAGTTGACTAAATGAATTACGACGCAGAATTAATGGTCAAATTTGGCGGGAAAGAAGTTGATAAATTTGGGGGGTAAACAGGCAACCAATTTTAATATGTCACAGGCTTCTAAAAATTTTATAATATATTGTGTAACATATCTTAGGGTAGCTAAGTAACAATAAAAGCAAGGCATACTTTTAGGAAACAATTAAACGGAACATAAACTATAGGCTAGAGGCTCAAGAAGTCAAAACCCAAGATTGGTTTATATGGTAGCTATATCAAAACATGGACCGTTTTGAACCATACTTAGTGCAGTTATTGGAAGTGATACCAAAACACCACGTGCAAAATTTCAGTCAAATCGGACGAGAATTGCGCCCTCTAGAGGCTCAAGAAGTCAAGACCCAGAATCAGTTTATATGGCAGCTTTATCAAAACATGGACCATTTACAGTCCCAACCGACCTACACCAATAAAAAGTATTTGTGCAAAATTTCAAGTGGCTAGCTTTACTTCTTCGAAAGTTAGCGTGCTTTCGACAGACGGTATTTAAGAGCAGAGCGAGAAATTGATATAGGAATTTGGCCCAAAGCGTTCTATCCCTTCCAGCATCCTGGGCTGCCGGTACACACTCCTCTGTCTCCTTCGTGGTGCACCGGAACGCTTTCTCGCTCTGCTTGTGAGCTAAGCAAAGCCATCGCTCACTTTGGCCTCCATCCCCCTGTCCACAACTCTCGATTCGGCTGCGAATACTGTCTCGTTGACAATGTCGTTGTCTGAATCTGAATCGGAAACCCCACCTTTACTCAAAGGCTGGGAATGAATTGTGCATCCCTCTGGTTTATCCGTCTGTTCCTCAGTTTTTAGTCTGACAACTGGTTGTGCGATTGAAGCATTACTCTCGACTACAGGTGCCAAGGCACCCACACCTATAGGAGGGGAGGACAACGTGGTACGGTTTGATGGGGTCAATTTTGGGTCTTTGGTGTCAATTTTGAGCCTACTCTTGAAAGGCTTTAAATTTTTTTGTAATAGGTACCTATTCCGAGATATGGATTCTTTTTTTCTTCGAGAAGCGAAATGAGAACACGTCCGCTCCATTCAACGGTTACTACTACAAATGAAAGGCATTTGAAAAATAAATGCTAGATTAGATTATATTCATATTTGGACCAAAGGGGACCGCTTAAGGGTGTGGCGAAGCAAACTGGGCCAGCTAGTTTTTTATGGAAATAAAATTTCAAGGAAATATTTTAGACTAAAACAAGTAAAAAGCCATTAACTATGGCTAGATGGACAATGACTAGATTAGTATACCGACATATAAATATTTTGATCTGCGATCCTATATAAGGTATATACATTTTTGTTCGTTTTTACATTCGAATAGGTGAAGCCCTCTACTTCAAATTTTGCACACATATTTCCCATTGGAGGCCACCGTAGCTCAGGAGTTAGCATGTCTGCCAATAGCGCTAAACGTCTGCTTTCGAACTCTGGCGAGAGCATCAGAAAAAATATTTTAGCGGTGGTTATCCCCTCTTAATGCTGGCGACATTAGTGAGGTAATTTGCCATGCCCAATAGCCACGTAAAAACTTCTCCCCAAAGAAAAGCTGTACTGCGGCACGCCGTTTGGACTCGGCTATTTGCCGCCTGTTCCTTAATGGAATGTTCATAGGCAAATTTGCATTTTTATACCCTCCACCATATGATGGAAATACACTAATTTCGTCATTCCGTTTGTAACACTTCGAAATATTCATCCAAGACACCATAAAGTACATATATTCTTGATAGTCATGAGATCTGAAGTTGCTTTAACCATGTACGTGCGTCCGTTCGTCCGTCCGTCCATATAACCCGATCTTGGGTCTTGACTTCTGGAGCTTCTAAAGTGCGCAATTCTTATCCGATTTAGCTGAAATTTTGCATAGTGTTTTGTTATGACTTCCAACAACTGTGTATAGTCTAAATCAGTCAATATCCGATATAGCTGCCATATAAACCGATCTCCCGATTTGACTTCTTGAGCTTCTGGAGGGCGCAATTGTTTTCCAATTTGATTGAGATTTTGATATGTCGTTTTGGTATGACTTTTGACAACTGTGCTGAGTATGGTCTAAATTAGTCCATTACCTGATATAGCTCCTATATAAACCGATTTCCCGATTAGACTTCTTGAGCATCTAAGGGGCGTTATTTTAATCCGATTTGGCTGAAATTTTGCACATATCGTTTTGACTTCCAATAACTGTGCTAAGTATGGCATAAATCAATCTACAACCTGATATGGCTGCCATATAAACCATACCAACCAATTTGACTTCTTGAGCCTTAGACGACGCAATTCTTATCCAATTTGACTGAAATTTTCCACATGTTGTTTTGGTATGACTTTCAACAATTGTGTCAAGTATGATCTTAATCGGTTAATAACTTGATACAGCTGTCATATAAAGTCATCTTCAAATTTAACTTTTTGAGCCTCTTGGGGGGGGCAATTATTATTAAATTTGCCTGAAATTTTCGAGGTGATATTTTTCTATGACTTGTACGGCATGGCGATCCACATCGGTCAATAACATCATGTAGCTCATAAAGGGTGATTTTTTTGAGGTTAGGATTTTCATGCATTAGTATTTGACAGATCACGTGGGATTTCAGACATGGTGTCAAAGAGAAAGATGCTCAGTATGCTTTGACATTTCATCATGAATAGACTTACTAACGAGCAACGCTTGCAAATCATTGAATTTTATTACCAAAATCAGTGTTCGGTTCGAAATGTGTTCATTCACCGTAACGTTGCGTCCAACAGCATCTTTGAAAAATACGGTCCAATGATTCCACCAGCGTACAAACCACACCAAACAGTGCATTTTTCGGGATGCATGGGCAGTTCTTGAACGGCTTCTGGTTGCTCTTCACTCCAAATGCGGCAATTTTGCTTATTTACGTAGCCATTCAACCAGAAATGAGCCTCATCGCTGAACAAAATTTGTCAAAATTTAAACACATTTCGAACCGAACACTGATTTTGGTAATAAAATTCAATGATTTGCAAGCGTTGCTCGTTAGTAAGTCTATTCATGATGAAATGTCAAAGCATACTGAGCATCTTTCTCTTTGACACCATGTCTGAAATCCCACGCGATCTGTCAAATACTAATGCATGAAAATCCTAACCTCAAAAAAATCACCCTTTATATTTGAAAGAGTTATTCAAAGAACTTGAAAAATGCGATCCATGGTGGAGGGTATAAAAGATTCGGCCCGGCCGAAATTGGATATAGCTCCCATATATATGCATGGCCCGAATCTCCCTGCTAGAGCAATTGCCAGCGCATTGATCCTTTATATTAACATCACATTCGTATTATGCTGTCATTTAAGTCCCATATTGTTTGGATCAGACCACATGTCCTCTGGGGGTGTTTTTCTAAAATGCGGTGGACTTAGACAATTTGTTCCAGTTTTTACATGGTTGCCATACCATTTTCATACCCACCACCATAGGATGAGGGTATACTAATCTAGTCATTCAATTCATAACTCCGCGAAATATTGATCTAGGATACCATAAAGTATTCAGGATCTTCTCGGCATCCTGAGTCGATCAAGCCATGTTCGTCCGTCCGTCTGTCGAAATCACGATAGCGGTCGAATGCGTAATGCAATCCGCTTGAATTCTTGTACAGATACTTATATTGATGTAGGACGTTGGGAATTGCAAGTGGGCCATATCGGTTCAGATTAAGATATAGCTCCAATATAAACCGATCTCCCGATTTGACTTCTTGAGCCCCTGAAAGCTTCAATTTTCATCCGATTTGGTTGAAATTTTGCATCTTGCGTTTTGTTTCGACTTCAAACAACTGTGCCAAGTACGGTCCAAATCAGTCTATAACCTGATATAGCTCCCATATAAACCAAACTCCCGATTTTAGTTCTTGAGCTATTACGAGCCGCAATTTTTATCCGATTGGGCTGAAATTGAGCACGTGGTGTACTGTTATGACTTTTAATAACTGTGTCTAGTACGGTTCAAATCGATCTATAACCTGTTATAGCTCCTATATAAACCGAGGAGGCTCCCATATAAAGTCGGGAGGACTTGACTTCTTAAGCCCTTACAAGCCGCAATTTTTGTCTGATTTGGCTGAAGTTATGCATCTGGTACTCTGTTATGATTTCTAGTAGTTGTGCCAAGCACGGTTCAATTTGATCAAGAACCTGATATAGCTGCCATATAAACCGATCTCCCGATTTGACTTCTTGAGCTTTGGAAGCCGCAATTTTTATCCTATTTGGCTGAAATTTAGCATGTAGTGTTTTCTTACGACTTCCAACAACTGTGCTTGGTACGGTTTAAATCGGTCTATAACCTGATATAGCTCCCATACAAACCGGGAGATCGGTTTGATTCTTGAACCCTTGGAAGCCACAATTTTTTTCCGATTTGACTGAAATTTTGCACATAGTGTTCTGTTATGACTCTCAAAAACTGTGCTAAGTACGGTCCGAAACGGTTATAACCAGATAAAGCTCCCATATTTTAGCAGAATCCATGGTGGTGGGTTTCCAAGATTCGGCTCGGCTGAATTTAGCTCACTTTTACTTGTTCCAAATTGCATAGTTCCTCACAAAAGTCGCCAGCATTAGGAGGGGATAACCACCATCGAAATTTTTTACTGATGTTCTCGCCAGGATTCGAATCCAGGCGTTCAGCGTCATAGGCGGACATGCTAACTTTTGTGCTACGGTGCCTCCCAATTTCATTTGAGTGTCATTTTGTACTGTTGGACATACATGTCCATGTGGGGGATTCAAGACACTTGTGCCCAAATTTTTATATTAGATTCCCAATTTACTTCGAAAGACCTTTCATTTGATACCAATATTGTCCCAATCGTTATAACTCGCCTTGCCGGTGTTAGGTATGAATGATACTCTTTTTAATTGTCAGGTCTTTGGTGTATATGTTGGCCTTAGGTATGCTCTGAGTATGGCTAATGTCGGTAAATGAAGCTTCTCACTGCTTTTCTGACTATTGGGCATACGTCATGATGATCTTTAATTAATCCTTCTGTGATCGTTAATCGTCCCTCTGTGTGCTATGGGAAATCAATGTTTATAAAAAGTTTATTCCTATACTCCATGTGCCTCGCTATGTCACCCATGTTGTCTACCGATGTTTAGATTTGTATGTAAGTTTTTTGAGTGAAACTATTTCATCCTCGATGTAGATGAGATTCTGGAGCTATGTTTTATCGCTCTGGTTGTCTTGTTACATTCCGTTAGTTTATCGTAATATTCGTCCCAGTAATTGTACTACCGATTTGCTACGACGTGTCCTATTGCTAAGTCTGCATATTCCCCTTCAATTGTTTCTGAGGTTCCATTTGTCAGTTTGCCAAATTATAAGAAAGGCGTAGTAGGGTCAATTTTTCTCCTTCTTCAAATTTTTGGGAAAACATTCCCGAAAACTTTTGTGGATGTTTTGTTTTTACGCAATTTTTTCTTTCTATACTCCCATTTTTCAACGCATGCTATGATGCTTCAATAAATATACGCGCTGTCAAACACTTTTCATTTGCTGCGTCAATTTAAAATCTTAAATGCCTTACGTGACCATTAGAAAAACTCTACGTTACGCCATGCCGTTGACATCAAAGCAATTTTGTGTTCTCTATCGCGCATTTGCATGTTTTCCGATGCCACTCCATCATAATAAAAAGTCCATTTACCAAAAAAAGGTATCACGGGGAAAAAATGAGAAAAATGGCAAACAATCACTCTCCATAAATCACAAAAGGAAACCCCAAACTACAATATTCTGAGACCTAGAGGCCACATAAGAAGAAATGTAGGCAGGTCAACTTTTACATGGACCCCATTCATAGCTTGCCTGGCCAAATCCCCACTCTGGGGCGTTTATCAGCCGACACTTTAGCTAGACAAGGAAGAGCAAAGCAATGCAGAGCAACATTGTGGGGATGAGGCAGGGTAAATTTGCTGGGCAAAAACTTAATGTTTGCACCCACTCAAAAACAACCCATTATGGTTTCGCTAGAAATGGAATTTCCTTGCAAAAGCACAAAAAAAACCAGAATAAACAAAGATTTTCCAAAACATTTCCTGCCAAGGCTGTTGGGCTAGCCTTGCTTTCCTCACATGCTAAACATCAAGCATTCATTCACATTCACATTGAAATTCAAATTCATACTCACATTCGTCGCAATTTTCACTGCCGGTGATGATACATTTTCCTTTTTTATTGCGTGTCCAGTTGTCTTTGCATGTGAGGCAAAAGCCATTGCTGCTACACGTGGCACAGCCCGTTGGACACGATACACATTCTTGACGTTTTTTATCGGCATAGTAACCATCGGGGCAGCTATTCAAACATTTTCCATCGTAGGCAAAGCGACCGGAACGACAAGTGATGCATTGTGATTCGGCGGACCCATTGCATGTGGCACAAGATGAATGGCATGAGGCACAACTGCAAAAAGAAAACGAAAAAATTTGAGTATGGGGGAGTGAGCATGGGCGAAGTTTTTTTGAAGAAAGAAAATTGAAATATGATTTGCCTAACGTAATCATAGACGCGTTGAGAAATCTTCTGGAATAGGTAAAAAGGTTAGCATATCCAAAATGGGTTGCAAGCCTAAAAGTATACTTTATAAAGTGAACCAATATTCATAGTTATGTTCTTTGAAGATAGAGGTATAAAGTACAGCTGCAGGATTCTAGTTTGTAAGGTAAATAACATATGTACTAAAAAATTAAAAAAAAAATTTTTTGCTATATGCTATGCTTAAGCATAATACTTTTCACAAGCGCCAAAATGGAGGCAACATTTTTGTTTTTATCATAAGTCCCATAGTAGGCTTATTGCGGTACATTGGTGGTTAAGGTTAGGTTAGACTAGGTTGAAAAGAGAGTGCGGACATTTGTGATTAAATTCTTTACAAAAAATATTAAAATATTTACAAACATTAAAAAAATATTTTTTTGCCAATAAAAAATGTTTCTATAATAAATTCATTTATTTTTTTTATTTGTAATCATTTACGTTACTGTTTTTTGTGACCAAAAACCATCAACTAATTATGGTGCCCCTTTTGTTCACATTATTCTATACCATCCCTATGATATGCTTTAAATTTACACTACTCAAGAGCACCTAAGTGTATGCAAGCAAAAAGCTGCCACTTGATTGAAATTGTAGTGCTTTCAAAACAATTCAGCACTGAATGCAGTTCATTAAATTCAATTGAATCCCAGAATATTCATACAAAGTTTGTAGGTTCTTAATTATGCTCAAGTTGGAGATTTCAGCGACAAACTCAACGCCATAATAGCGGTATTAATTTCCTATTCAATTAATGACGTGCACCGGATGAATGTGTTTGCACGGCAGAGGGCGAGGTGAAAACTCAAAAATAATGATGACATTGCTGTTGTGCATCCGTATCGACTTTCCACTTGATGCCGCCATGGTTATCGTAAATACTTCAAGTGTCAATTGGCAATATCTAGGGTTGATTGTCAGCCACTTACATACAGATGTGTATATGAGGGAGATATGATGAACTCGATTCATGGAACTATTATGAATAAATAGGCATGGTATAGGGTAATTAACAATCATGGTAAAAAACCAAACACATAACAGTCAAAGTTTTCATTAAAATAAATTTAAAATTATTCAAAAACTTAAAAATTGAAAAAAAAAAAAAATAAATAAAAATAATAAAACAAACTGACTAAAAACGCATTAAGTTCGGTCGGGCCGAAACTTATATACCATCCACCATTAATCCTATAGGATGTAGGGACCGATATGAACCGATATGAATCATTAAAAAATACTGCGTTTAAAATTTGAGCCAAATCGGAAAAAATTGCGCCTTCTTAAGGCTGCAAGAATGCAGAATGGCACCGGCCGAACTTATTTCCCTTTTGCTTCTATTGTTCACGAGGATAACCAAGATGGGCCAATTTGACGGACCACGTTTCCTCAACAGAAGGATTACGATATTTTACATGGTCAAATTCTTTGGAGTGGTCTTAGGGAGGAAAGTGAACTAAAACTTTCACATACAGGAGCAAACCGAGAAGGCTTACATATGTTGGGTACTATGTAGATGGGTGCACTTAGCTCGAAATGGGGCCTTAAACCGCGCATAGTCACTGGCTCTACAGGAGCGTTTTAGACCAATATATACGTAAGCCTCAGTAGTTAGGTCGACTGCGATGGAGAAAAAGTGCAACGGAAGGATAATACAACAGATTCATAGAACATGTTGTCTTGGCATAGGTGAAGTGAAGAGTATGAACATCTTTAAGGACAGTAAACTGACCATCAGGAAAATAACAACCGGGACGGTGAGATCACGAACAGTCTAGAAGTGTGAAATTAAGATTAACGCATTCTCTGACAGAGTGGGTATAGGCGTCTTCATTGATAACCCAGACCTTAATACTCGTAGAGCCATGAAAGGCGGAGATCCGGGCGATTAGGGAATGCGTAAGGTGGTATGGTATTAACGCGAGGACGTCGAGTGTGAACATGGGACGGTGATATCACGAACAGTCTTGAAGTGTGAGAAAAAGATTAACGCATTCTCTGACAGAGTGGGTATAGGCGTCTTCATTGATAACCCAGGCACTGAGATGTCTTTCTTGACTGCCTGAACGCCATGCTGGCGGTGAACTGGACGGTTAAGGAATGCGTGAGGTATAAACGCGAGGACGTCGAGTGTGGACATGTTTGGGGACAGTAAACTGGCTGTCAGGGCAATAACAACCTGGACAGTGAGGTCACTAAAAGTCTTGAAGTGTAAGAAAGAGATTAACGCATTCTCTGAAGATGACACTATACGCCGGCCCATAGCGGAGTAAGGGGGAATGAAAGAACAGACAATTTTCCACTAAAGATCACAGGATTGCTGTCAATTAACTTGGTTAACCCAAATCTTTTCGGGTCGACGTAGTCCGAGTGAAGGAAGTGGGCGACGAATGCGCATGTGTCACTGTGGAACGGCGAAACGATCGGAAGGACGACGAAAATCCCTTGGGGAGATCCGGATCATGAAAGAAGACTGAAAGGAAGTAAGAAGGAGACCAGTATAGCTTTCGGTATCATAATGGAAAACAAAGGACTACGAGCTCACTTAGGCAAAATAGGTGCGGCAAGTGATAGCATGTTTAGGACATGTGGGAAATATGTTGAAACGTTGGATCATTTCTTATTTCATTGCCCGACTTTCGCGGCTAACAGTTAGCGGCACGTAAGTGAAGATACATCACGGGTTAACTGTGAGAACCATACGCCGACTTGTGTGGTGTTCATCGTTAGCACGGAAAGGTTAGCTGATATCTACCGGATGCGTCCACAGGTTGCGGGTAGTGGAATGTAGCTGCAATTGCCGCCACGGCAGTCAGCGATTTCGAAAGGAGAGTCCCAGTGAGGGGTCAGGTGGCACTTAAATACTGAGAGCCAATGATACTCGAAAGGCCACCATGGCGCGGGGGTAAGCATGTCCGCCTAAAACGCCAAGCGCCCGGGTTCAAATCCCGGTGTGAACATCAGAAAAATTTTCAGCGGTTGTTTCGCCCCTACTAATGTTGGCTGCGTTTATTAGGTATCCTGCCATGTTAAAACTTCCCTACTAAGTGGTGTTGCTAGGGGCATGCCGTTCATACTTGGCATAAAAAAGCAGGCCTCTTATCTTTGAGCTGAAACCTTTAATCGGACTGCACTGTTTGATATGGAGAAGTATACCTTGTTCCTTAATGGAATGTTTATGGGAAGTTTAGTGGTAATAATGACGCCTGATATAACAAGGCGAGTTATTCGCGCCTTCAAATAACCGATGGCCAACATCAGCTTTCGTTCCCAGGTAAGGGGCGTCGAATCTTGGAGCAAACGGCTCACGACATCGAGGGATATATGAGCGATCCCACATAGCCCATGCGGTTTGGACGCTGGGTCAGTAACCCACCCCGGAACATTATAAGGACTATACTGACAAACAAAAGAAAAAGTTAAAAAACGGACTCCCTTTATGTTGACGGCCCATGCAAACGAAAAAAGTACCATGATCTGCCGATCTGCACCTGGAATGTCCAAACTCTCTTTAGAGAAGGTGCAGCATACGCACTGGCGGATATATTGAAGAAGTACAAGGCAGATATTAGCGCCTTACAGGAAGTGGGATGGTCTAGTAATGGCTTCAAAACAATATCGACACGAGGCATGAATTTGGCTGCAGATTTGCGGTTAGTCGGAGACTGAAATGCCTTGCCTCCAGCTTAACTCCAGTGGATGGGAGGATAGCTATAATACGCACAAAAGCCAAAATTTCAACATAAGCCTTACTTGTGCCCATGCCCCGACCGAAGACAAGGACGAGCAGATTTTAATGCGAATATTGGAAAGGAAAATATTTTTGGTGCAACAGTCGGAAAATTTAGCCTCCGCTAATTTGTTGAGGCTAATAAATTCGCCGCGGCAAAAAACATGGTGGTTATGATTGTAAGGATCAAGAGGAAAGGAATCACACTGTGGTGCATGATACAAAGTATTAAGCAAAAAGGCTTTAAGTTACCCACCACCTCGGGTATATACATACGTAAACCACCTTTCGTCATAATCCGGTGAAAAATGCATTATTTATGTACCCAAATATTGGGTTGGCCAAAAAGTAATTGCGGATTTTTTAAAAGAAAATAAATACATTTTTAATAAAACTTAAAATGAATTTTAATCAAATATACTTTTTTAACACTTTTTTCCTAAAGCAAGCTAAAAGTAACAGCTGATAACTGACAGAAGAAAAAATGCAATTACAGAGTCACAAGCTGTGAAAAAAATTGTCAACGCCGACTATATGAAAAATCCGCAATTACTTTTTGGGCAACCCAATATATCCAAATATATGCCGATCTGATCCATAAGAGGCACGGATGTAGCTTAACATAAGTCACTGAGTCAAATTTAAAAAAATCGGATAATAAAAGCGCCTTTTATGAGGCCAATACCTTAAATCGTGAGATCGGTCTATATGACAGCTATATCCAAATTTGGAGCGATTTGAGCCAAATTGTAGAAGGATATCGAGGGACACACCTCACTGTATCAAATTTCAACAAAATCGGGTAATAAATGCACCACTTATGGGCCTAAGACCTTATAACGACAGATCGGTCTATGTGGCACCTATGTCCAAATCGGGACTAATCTGAGCCAAATTGAAGAAGGATATCAAGAGGTCTTGCATGGCTTACTGTTTCACATCTCAACGCAATCGGACAAAAAATACATCTTTTATGGGCCCAAAACCTTGTATCGAGAAATCGGTCTATATGGCAGCTATAACTAAATCTGGACCGATCTGGGCTATATTGAACAAGGACGAGACGAGATGCTTAACGTAAATCGTTGTTTAAAATTTACGCGAAATCGGATGATAAAAGTGGACCAAATGGAATGGACCTAAGGCCTATAAACGCAGATCGGTATATATGGTGGCTTTAAGAAGATACAGTCCGTCATATATAGCTGCTATGGGTTCATAAATGATGCAGTTTTCATAGGATTAAGACGAATGGTGGTTATCATATATACCCGAGCTGGTGGGTTTCCAAAGTTCGGCCCGACCGAACTTAATGCCTTTTATTTGTTATCAACCGGAAATTAATTTTTTATATATCCCAATAAAATTATGTAAAAAATTTTCACTTTATTAATTCAAGTATTTAAAGTGACCCATTGAATGGCTCACTTATATTGGCATAATTAACCGTAATTTAAATATATTTTAATTTACATATATTTTTACTCATATTAAACAATTTCCTACAAGACCGAAAGCCGCTTTCCCTCCCCACTTTATGCAACAATAAACTTTGTTAAGCTTGAAAAAATCCAATATTCACACATAACTTTAATATTTTCACACATTGCGTTTCATAAGATGTTGCTAATATTTGTGGTCTGGCCTTAAATAGATTTCATGGGATATAGTATATATTTTGCACGAAGCCCTTGCCACGCACTTTATTATGGCATATTTAATATAGACAAAGTTTAGCAAATTTCTTAGGGCATTCACTTAAGGATGGGCAGGAGCAGAGTTTTGTTGTTAAGTTTCCATAGCATTTAAGCACAAAAGCCTATTTCCTGTATATGCCCTCTTAAACATTGCCAAATGGTATGGGCCCGCATAAAGTAGTAGCCTTAGGATCTATAGTTGGGCTCTTGCTTTTTACTTTTTCTTAAGTAGAAGAAATTTGGTTTAACAGAAGTTTGTCCATTGTTTATGTGTGTATGTGGTACGCCTGTTAAGTATATAAAACTATAACAACGACTGGCAACATAATAATTTAATATTGTTAAATAAATAAAGTTATAGTTGTTTGTTAATATACCATTCATTCATCGTATATGGCCTTAGATATTTGCTATTTCATTTTCGTTTCCGTTTCCTCTTAAATAGCTAGCACATACACACACACACACACACAAGGTCTCTCACTCTCACTTAGGCTTTGCTTACAAAGCACCCACATGGTATAACACCATAGAAACCAGTCTAGCAAATATTCTCTTTGGTGTCTGTGCGTGTGTGTGTGTGTGTGGGTGAGTGTGGCCGCCTATGTGTGGTGTTGTGTTTGCTGGGCTTGGAGTAGGTCATGTTCGCATCGCAAATGAGGGCGGAAACCAGCCTGAATAAATTGAATTATGGTAATGGCATTTAGCAAATGTTAACCAAAGTATGGCTATGCGTTGCTCTCTTGCTTTATTGACTGTATGTGTGGTGTGTGTTTGTGTCTTTATACTATTGAAAAAGTTTTTCACAACAAATTTATAACCTTTGCCTATATAAAATAAATAAATAGACAACAACTTTGTGATTCATTATTGATGAGAGCTGCAGGCAGGGTGGTGGGTACCAAAGAGGGTGAGATAATACAAGAGAGGGTTTCTGCTTTGTCTTCCCCGTACCGTAAAATAACATGCGTTAAAGACACAACATTTTCAATGTATTCCAATTGGAATCACATTTAGGGTTGCAACATTTTCGGGGTATTCTGTTTTGATTCGGGCATTCGTTCGAACATTTTTCGTATTTTGCTTTGTTTCTTTGCAACCGAAAGTTGGAATAAAAGGAAAAACGAAATATCGTAAGCAACTCAATCATGTTGTGTCTTTAACTTTTGTCACTGGCCATGCCGTATTTCGCTCTAATGCCAACTCTTTTCCTTTCTCACCCTCTTTGGTGGGTACTATGTCTAATTCTGTGTCTACGTGTGTCGCTTTGTGAGCCAGTGCGTAGAATCGAAATTCTATCATAGAGTAATGCAATTTAATTTAATTTTGTGCTTAAACACATTTCAGGAAAAACAAAAGAGGACATTTTAAAAATAAATTCTGATTGGTATTTGATTGAAGTAATTTAATAACTGCTACAAGGTTTTTATCAACTTCAGATATAGACTTTTAAGATAATTTTATTAGTTTTGTGCTTTTGTATTTTCTAATTGGAGGTAATTTTGCAGTTCTAATATGAATTAGTAATTTATATATAAATAATTATTTTTAAATTTTTACATATTTTAAACGGACTAAACAAATGAAAGCGTGCTAAGTTCGACCGCACCGAATCTAATGTACCCTTCACCATGGATCGCATTTGTTAAGTTCTTTGCCCGATATCTCTTTATAGTGGAATCAAATGATAATGGATAAAAATCACTATGCTATTGGAGCTATAACAAGTTATAAGCCGATTGGATCCACAATTGGTTTGGAAGTTAGAGACCAAAGTAGAAGTCATTGCTAAAAACTGCAGCAAAATCGAATATGAATTGCGTCCTCTATATGATCAAGATGTATAACAGGGAGATATCGGGTTATGAACCGTGAAGTCAGCACAAAACCCTTCTTGCAAAATTTCAGCAAAATCGGGTAATAATTGCGCCCTCTAGCGGCTTCAGAAATCAAGATCCGAGATCGGTTTATATGGTAGCTATATCAGATAATTAACCGATTTGAACCATATCTGGCGCAGTTGTTAGAAGTTAAAACAGTACACCTTATGTAAAATTTCAACCCAATAGGACAATAATTGCGCCCTCTAGATGCTCACGAAGTCAAGATCCTAAATCGATTTATGTGGGAGCTATATCAGGTTATAAACCTATTTGGACCATACTTAACACATATATTGGAAGTTAAAACAAAACACTTCGTGCAAAATCTCAGCCAAATCAGATAAAAAATGCGGATTCTAGCGGTTCAAGAACATAAAATTCGAAAACCGTTTATATGACAGATATATCAGGCAATGAACCGACTTGAACCATGCTCGGCACATATGGCGAAGATTATAACAAAACGCTACGTAAAAACTTTGAGCCAAATCGGATAATAACTGCGCCCTCTAGTGGCTCAAGAAGTCAAGATCCAAGATCAGATTACCAATTTATTTACCATTTATAGCCAAAAGCGGGTTTTTATAATTTTGCAGATATCTGTGGTGTAAAAATATTTTTCAAAACAAACTACAATTGAGATTAGAGCGATAAATATAGGATCTATATCTAAATCTGAACTAATTTCTATGAAATTAAAAGTTCTTTGTATCAAATTTCGTAAGTACTGCTTAACAAATTACCACATAATTCCAATCGATCGAACATATATACGGGGGATATATCCAAATACGAACTGATTCGACGAAAAAAGAGTTGGTTAAAAATTTGAGAAGATCGGGTAATACATTTATATGGCAGCTAAATCTAAATCTGAGCCGATTTCCATCGTATTCAGCAGTGATGTCGAGAGTAATAAGAGAGCATGATCGTATGTAAACTGCAACCTGGACTTTGTACAAAAATTAACATAGACAGATCAACGGACAGACAGAATTACGTACACAGCTAAATCTAATCAGATAGTGAATCTGAGTTGATCCCTATACCTTCACTATGGATATTATCTTCCAGATGGCATTAAAAATCCCAACAACTTGGGAATGTTCACATCCGCTAAATCAGACAAGTTATCAGGTAAATGAGAACCTAAAGTGGAACTGCCTCTGACTGCCAGTGCGGGACACACACACAGCAGATTTTCTATAGTCTCTTCTTCTTCGACGTTCTCACAGCTTCGGCAAAAGTCATTACTGGCAACCTTCAGTCTGTCAACATGTTTTCCAATCAGACTGTGATCTGTCATGATGGACACAATGACTGGGAGGTATGTTCTAACCAGTGATAGTCATGCAGTAGACCTCTTCCAGTCTAGATTAAGTCACATAATTTTGGAATGCTTACAACCCCCCCTTTGTGACCATCTATAATTTGTTGCCCTTCGGGCCTGATCCTGAAGACTTAGCTTATGTGTCGCTAGAGGCATACCACAGATTCCAGTATCCCTGGAATGTGTAGGGTAGTTTCTAGTCTCTAGTATCTCTGAGGCCCGGCACCCGGAATTGGTGAGTTTTGAACTGTTCAGCCATCTTTTTGAGAGATATGCTGCAGTCAAGGGCGGCCTTTGAATTCAGAAATAAATTCTCCAGGGATATAATGGCTGCCAGGCTGCCTGAGATGTTAATTCCAATCACTTTTATGACAATTAATCTTAGCCATTCCATCACTTCTTAAATTGCAGGGCTTGATACAAACTGCAGTGGTCAGGTAACCTTCTCGATATGATCATCCAAGTTCTTCAGAGTACATCCCAAAGCTCACCTGTATTGGAAGTCACCGTTGCGCAGAAGTTAGCATGTCCGCTTATGGCGCTGAACGCCTGGGTTCGAAACCTGGCGAGAGCATCAGAAAATTTTCCTAAAAAACTTCTCCTCAAGGTGGTGTCGCACTGCGGCACGCCGTTCGTACTCAGATACAACAAGTAAAAGCGTGCTTAGTTCGGCCGGACTGAATCTTATATATCCTCCACCATGGATCGAATTTGTCTAGTTCTTTGGACGATATCTCTTTGTAGACAAACAAAGAATAATGGATAAGAAATGCTATGCTATTTCAGCTCTACAAAATAATGAACCGATTGGGACCATAATTGGTTTGAATTTTGGAGGCCAAAGTGGAATTCATTGTGCAAAATATCAGCCAAATCGGATAATAATTGCGCCCTTTATCGGCTCAAGAAGTCAAGATCCGAAATCGGTTCATATGGGAGCTACATCAGGTTGTAAACCAATTTGGGCCATACTTCTCATACTAAGCCAAAATAAAACACTCTAGAGGCTCAAGAAGTCAAGATCTGAGGTCGGTCTACTTGGCAGCTATACCAAAACATGGACCGATTTGGCCCACTTACAATCGGAACCGACCTGCGCTAATAAGAAGTAAATGCAAAAAAATGCAAATTTTGCCCATGAACATTCTACTAAGGAACAGGGGCAAACTTCTCACATATCAATGAGTGCAGTCCAATTCAAGTTTAAGCTCAATGATAAGGGGCCTCCCTTTTATAGCCGAGTCTAAACGGCGTGCCGCAGTGCGACACCTCTTTGGAGAGAAGTTTTACATGGCATAGTACCTCACAAATGTTGGCAGCATTAGGAGGGGAAAACCACCACTGAAAATTTTTTCTGATGGTCTCGCCAGGATTCGAACCCAGCGTCATAGGCGGACATGCTAACCTCTGCCCTACGGTGGCAGAGCTAATAAGAAGTATTTATGCCAAATTTCCAAAGCTATCGTGCTTTTGACAGACAGACTGACGGACCCCTTATCATTGAGCTTAAACTTAAATCGGACAGCACTCATTAATATGTGAGATGTTTGTCCCTGTTCCTTAATGGAATGTGCATGGGCAAATTTGCAATTTCGAATATGTACTGCATTTTCAATAAAATGGCTTCATTTTCAATTTCTGTCTTTAATATGGAAGCCTCATTGTGAAGGAAAACACAATGCCATATATCTACATACATTCTTTTGTTAATGTCAATGCCGTTGTTGTTGTTTAGCTGGTAAAAATATATATAAATATTGAATTCAATATTGATGAAACCTTTAAGCTAAAAAATTTTGCCCATTAATAATAAATAATAATAAAATAATAACAAAAAAAAAACCATACAGCAAAAAAAGTCAAGACATCAACAATGAAATTATCAAAAGGAAGGAAGCACACACATATATACATACATACATACACATAATAGCATATACCTTGCAAACATTTTAGATTGCCAAATAATCTTCTGCACATCTTCTAGATGAAGGTTATGATCGCGGACGAGCTCTTCTAAGAGTCATACATGATTACCCTGTCTTGAAGAGTTGGGTCCTCAAGATGACTATTCTGGAAGAGTGTTCTGCGAATCTTCCATACAAGTTGCTAACGAGTAAGTCAGAAGAGCTTGAAAGGTTTAAGAGTCGTGCAGAAGAGTTACGCATTACTTGCATGGACGAGTAAGAAATAAGAGTTTTGTAATATTTATAATAAACTAGCCAAAAAAGGACCGCTCCGCTGCGGACTCTTTTAAATATGGCACAAACTATCCTTTGAATATTTATTTTCGAAAGTGGCATAGGTATGTCGCTTGACATACAGTATTAAAAAAATATGTCATTATGTGAATCCCATATGATCTTTATTGGCCTACGAATTCGCTCCGAGGCTTTAGGGTCATTAAAGTATGGATGTTAGATGTAGTCCATTCTTAAAAACTGTATTAGAGCTCGAGCTTCTTATGGGGATTTTGGGAGTGGGAAGGGGGGTGGTGGTGGGTGGGTTTATGGTGTGAACCTCTGGAAACGTGGTCCCGAATATGGGTATCAATTTCGTGCTCTACTCTCAAATACATTTGATTTGAGCCCCAAATTTCCATGGCCGGTAAATATGTATGTCGGATTTAGGGGGTATTATGTGAAAGGAGTGGGCCCCCAGAAACTTGGTACCGTAAGAGGATATGAATAACGTGCCCTTCTCGATAATACCTTTCATTTACCATATTGCCATGGTAAATAGGTCCGATTAAGGGCTGTTTTGGGGAGTGGGGTGGTCCCCCAAACACTTAGTCCTGAGAAAATATCAGCATCGTGCTTTACTTTCAAATAACATTTATATGAACCCCATATTGGCATTGGTTTAAGGGGGCCAAACACTTCTCAACACGCCTCAATTGGATATCAAATTCATTTTCTAATCACTAATACCTTTTCTTATTGCAATAGTTAGCAAATATGTCCGGTTTGAGGGGGGTGCTCCACTATCTTTGAGCCCTAAATTATCATGGTGAGAAAACATTTCGTATTTGGGGGTTTTAATGGGGGTGGAATATCCCCTAGACAGTTGGTCCCAAAAGTTGATATCAGGTTGGTGTTGTACTCCCAAATATCTTAGATTTGAGCCCCATATTTCCCCAATCATGTCCGTTTTAGGGGGTGTTTTTTTTTTTTTGGCTATGGGGCGGGCACTAAGTGACTAGGCCCTAAAAATATAAAACAGATTCGTGTTCTACTCTAAAATGCCTTTTATTTAAGCCCCATATTGCAATGGTCAGAAAATACGTGCTATTTGGGGGGTGTTATGGAGAATGTTGATATTAGATTCGTGCTCTACTCCCAAAGACATTTCATTGGAGCACCATAGTGCTCTGGTTGGTAAATTTGCCTTTTTTGAGGGGGGGAGGGGTGTTATTTGTTGGCCCCCTAAACACTTGGTTCCACATTTTAATATCAGGTTCGTTTTCTACCCTCAAATACCTTTTATTTGAGTCCCATATTGCCATGGTCAAAAAATATACCCAATTTAAGGGTGTTTTGAAGGCTGGGATGTTCCCCTTATATTTGGTCACACATTTTTATATCAGATTCGCACTCTACTCCCGCATTTGTTGTTCGCTGTCGCCCAAATTTGGGACAGTGAGTTGTGTTAGACCCCTCGACATCCTTCTTCAATTTGGCCCAGATCGGTCCAGATTTAGATATAGCTGCCATATAGACCGATCCCTCGTTTCAAGGTTTTAAGCCCTTAAAAAGGCGCATTTATTGTCCGATGTCGCCGAAATTTGGGACAGTGAGTTAAGTTAGGCCTCTCGATATCTTCCTGGAATAAGGCACAAATCGGTCCAGATTCGGATATAGCTGGCATATAGACCGATCTCTCGATTTAAGCTTTTGGGCCCATAAAAGACGCATTTATTGTGCGATGTCGCCGAAATTTGGGACAGTGAGTTATGTTAGGCTGCTCGACATCCTTCTTCAATTAGGCCCAGATCGGTCCAGATTTAGATATAGCAATCATATATGACGATCTCCCGATTTTAGGTTTTGGGCCCATAAAAGGCTCATTTATTGTCCGATGTCGCTGAAATTTGGTACAGTGAGTTAAGTTTGGCCTCTCGATATCTTCCTGGAATATGGCACAGATCTGTCCGGATTCGGATATAACTGCCATATAGACCGATCTCTCGATTTAAGCTTTTGGGCCCATAAAAGGCGCATTTAATGTCCGATGTCGCCGAAATTTGGGATAGTGAGTTAGGTTAGGCCTCTCGATATCTTCCTGGAATATGGCACAAATCGGTCCAGATTTGGATATAGCTGTCAAATAGACCGATCTCTCGATTTAAGGTTTTGGGCCCATAAAAGGCGCATTTATTGTCCGATGTCGCCGAAATTTAAGAAAGTGAGTTAAGTTAGGCCTCTCGATATCTTCCTGGAATATGGCACAAATCGGTTCAGATTTGGATATAGCTGCCATATAGGTTTTTGGCCCATAAAAGGCATATTTAAAATACGATTTCGCTGAAATTTGACACAGTGACTTATGTTAGGCTTTTCGACATCCGTGTCGTATATGATTCAAATCGGTCTATATTTGGATATGGCTACCAAAAAGACCAATATTTTGTTCTACAGCATTGAACAATGAATTGTACTTATTAGACCTCTCATTTACCGTGTCGAGTTTGCTTCAAATCGGACCATATTTCGATAAAGCTGCTATGGGGCAGAAAATTATGCATTTTTAACTGGCTTATGACGATAGGTGGTATAAATATAAACCAAAAGTTAACTCAGGCGATTTATTTACAATTCTTCTGGACGATTAAAAGGCAATGATTTGCACACCAATCGTCACGGAGAGCTGTTAGACTTCCGCTCATGCAATGGATTGTCCAGTTATAAGCTAGAAGAGTATTCAACGACTCATACGTACGATTATAAGGCAACAAGTTGTAAGGGAATTGTCCAAAGTGTAGCTAAAGTGTAGTGTATCACACATGCAATGGTTTGCCCAATGATAAGATTTGATAAGATTGTTTTAGTTACCCCTCGAACATATGCTCTTCGAAAATTGTAAAAAATGTTTGCAGGGTACTGTCCCACACGGACATACAAACACACGTTTACAAATAAATGATGGGGAAAACATAGAAATCGAAATGAAATTACACAACAATGAAATCGAAAAAAGGAACATTATTTAGGAAGTCATATGAGGCGTATACAAAAGTAATAAATGCTCATTCGCCTGCAGGGGTAGTATACAAAAGACGACACAATACTCCAATACGAGGGTAGGGGGAAATTAACAATAACCCAAAACAACATTTTGGAAAAATATATGGGGAATTGCAGAAGAAATTTCAAAAAAAAAAATGAGTGCGGTCCGATTCAAGTTTAAGCTCAATGATAAGGGGCCTCCTTTTTTATAGCCGAGTCAAAACAGCGTCCCGCAGTGCGACACCACTTTTGGTGAGAAGTTTTACATGGCATCGTACCTCACAAATGTTGGGAGGGGAAAACCACCGCTGAAAACTTTTTCTAATGGTCTCGCCAGGATTTGAACCCAGGCGTTTAGCGTCATAGGTGGACATGCTAAACTCGGAGCTACGGTGCCTCCTTATATTTGTCAGTTTAATTTAATACTTTATAATTTTTTTGTGATAACACTGAATATATATTTTCTCTCGTCTTTTTGTTCTGGATTGTCCCATACACAGGGAAAAAAAGGAATTATAAGATTTCAGCAAAGCAATATTAAAATACATACTGTAAGTATGAAGCTTTTCCAAAGGCAAAAAATCGAATTGTATGAAAATAAAATACAAAAGAAAATAGGGACAAATCAGTTTTGAAATCTTGGTGGCTAAAATACGTTAAGAGATGGGGAAAATATTTGTGTGAAATTTCCTCCCATCGAATTTTAGTTAAATAATGCTGACTGGAATGTTAAAAAAAATCGAAGAAATCCTAGAAAATGTTTAATAAAGGGTGATTTTTTTGAGGTTAGGATTTTCATGCATTAGTATTTGACAGATCACGTGGGATTTCAGACATGGTGTCAAAGAGAAAGATGCTCAGTATGCTTTGACATTTCATCATGAATAGACTTACTAACGAGCAACGCTTGCAAATCATTGAATTTTATTACCAAAATCAGTGTTCGGTTCGAAATGTGTTCAAATTTTGACAAATTTTGTTCAGCGATGAGGCTCATTTCTGGTTGAATGGCTACGTAAATAAGCAAAATTGCCGCATTTGGAGTGAATAGCAACCAGAAGCCGTTCAAGAACTGCCCATGCATCCCGAAAAATGCACTGTTTGGTGTGGTTTGTACGCTGGTGGAATTATTGGACCGTATTTTTTCAAAAATGCTGTTGGACGCAACGTTACGGTGAATGAACACATTTCGAACCGAACACTGATTTTGGTAATAAAATTCAATGATTTGCAAGCGTTGCTCGTTAGTAAGTCTATTCATGATGAAATGTCAAAGCATACTGAGCATCTTTCTCTTTGACACCATGTCTGAAATCCCACGTGATCTGTCAAATACTAATGCATGAAAATCCTAACCTCAAAAAATCACCCTTTATAATATTTTGAGGCTTCAATGTCACATGATATTTATATTTATGCTAGCTGAACCAGGCCCGCTCCGCTGTGTCTGTTTTTACAATAAAAGGAAAAATTTTCCTCGAAAATTGTTATTGTGCTTTTAAAGGCTTTTACGGAATGGCTTTTTATGAAAAACTTCCAAATCTCTCTTTTTGAATCTTCTAAGATACTTATTGCTCATAAAGCTTGGATTTTTCGTCCTTAAGTTTTGAATGTTAGATGGACTTATTGCCTTTAAACCGCTTGAGAAATTTTCAGGGGTAAGTCCTCTTTAAATTGAATCTCTTTTCTCCATGATTGGTGTATCTACCTATTTGAAGCATTTTGGAAGAAGGACTTTGCCACATAAATTGGCTCTAAGACTGGGCCCAATATTTCCATAGTTGGTGAATATTTTCTGATTTGAGGTTTTCTAAGCACATTGAGCGGCCTTAGATACTTGGGGCCGAAAGGTTACATTGGATTCGAGCTTCATTCCCAAATGCCTTTTATTATAACCACCACCGAAGGATGGGGTATATTTATTTTGTCATTCCGTTTGCAACACATCGAAATATTCGTTTCCAAACCTATAAGGTATATATATTCTTGATCAGGGTAAAAATCTAAAACGATCTAGCAATGTCCGTCCGTCTGTCTGTTAAAATCACACCACAGTCTTTAAAAAAAGAGATATTAAGCTAAAATTTTGCACAGATTCTTTTTTGTCCATAAGCAGGTTAAGTTCGAAGATGGGCTATATCGGACTATATCTTGATATAGCCCCCCATATAAACCGATCCGCCGATTTAGGGTCTTAGGCCCATAAAAGCCACATTTATTATCGGATTTTGCTGAAATTTGGGACAGTGAATTGTGTTAGGCCAATCGACATACTTCTTATATATGGCCCAGATCGGTCCAGATTTGAATATATCTGCCATATAGACCGATCTCTCGATTTAAGGTCTAAGGCCCATTGATGGCGCATTTATTGTCTGATTTCGCCGATATGTGGGACAGTGAGTTGTGTTAAGCCCTTCAACATTCCCCTTCAATTTGGCTCAGATCGGTCCAGATATGGATAAAGCTGCCATATAGACCGATCTCTCGATTTAAGGTTTTGGGCCCGAAAGCCACATTTATAGTCCGATTTCGTCGAAATTTGGAACAGTGAGTTGCGTTAGGTTCTTCGACAACTTTCTGCTATTTGGCCCAGACCGGTCCAAATTTGTATATAGCTGCCATATAGACCGATCTCTCGATTAAAGGTTTGGGACCGTAAAAGGCACATTTATAGTCCAATTTCGCCGAAATTTGGCACAGTGAGTTGCGTTAGGCCGTTCGTCAGCCCTCTTCAATTTGGCTCAGATCGGTTCAGATTTTGATATAGCTGCCATATAGACCGATCTCTGGATTTAAGATTTTGGACCCATGAAAGCCACATTTATAATCGGATTTCGTTGTGTCCAATGAGTTGTGTTAGGCCGTTCGTCAGCCCTCTTCAATTTTACTCAGATCGGTTCAGATTTTGGCCCCCAAAAAGGCTTGGCCCCCTAAAAGGCACATTTATAATTCGATTTCGCTGAAATTTGATATGTTTATCGACATCCGTGTGGTACATGGTTCAAGTCGGTCTATAATTGAATATGGCTACCAAAAAGACCAATATTTTGTTCTTCAAAATTGAACAATGACTTGTACGTAATAGACCACTCAATATCCGCGTCCGATTTTGGTCCAAATCGGACCATATTTAGATAAAGCTGCTATGGGGGCATAAATTATGCATTTTTCACCGGATTATGAGGAAAGGTTTGTTACATATATACCCGAGGTGGTAAGTATCCAAAGAACTTAACTCCGTTTATACTTGCTTTAATCCCATGGCCGGTAAATATATCCTGTTGGGTAATCTTTTGGATGAGAGACAGCACCTCAGATCACCGTGCTCTACTTCCAAATATCTTTCATTAAAGCCTCATATTGCCACGGTCGGTAAATATGCCCGGTTCGTGGTGTTTTAGGTTGTGGGGTGGCCCCCAAATACTTAATCCTGAAAATAGATATCAAATTCGTCCTGTCCTGTTGTGGGGTGGGGTGGACCCTCAGTGACTTGGTGCCGTAAAAAATATAAGTCTCGTGCTTTGCTATAAAATACCTTTTATTTGTGCCCCATATTGTCATGGTCAGTAAAAAAGTCTTGTTTGGGATGTGTTTTGGGGGTTGGGTGTATCCTCAGAGACATGGCCCTGTAAAAATATAAGATTCTTGCTCTACTCTAAAATCCTGTTATTTGAGCCCCATATTACCATGGTCAGTAAAAAAGTCTTGTTTGGTGGTTGTTTTGGCCCTGAAAGTAGATTAAAGTTTCGTGCTCAACACTAAAATGCCTTTTTTTATGCCCCATATTGCCATGGTCCGGAAAAAAGTCCAGTGGGGGCTGGGTTTGAGGGTAGGGTGGACCCTCAGGGATTTGGTCCTGTAAAAAATATAAGATTCGTGCTCTACTCTAAAATACCTTTTATTTATGCCCAATATTGCCATGGTCAAGAATAAAGGCCTGTTTGGGAGTGTCCTTTGGGGAGGTTTGAGAGTAGAGTGGATCCTAAGGGACTTGGTCCTGAAAAAAATATAAGATTCGTGCTCTACTCTAAAATACCTTTTATTTGATTGTGCCCCATATTTTCATGGTCAGTAAAAAAGTCTTTTTTGAGGGGTGGGGTGGACCCCAGAGTCTTGACTTTGCAAATAGATATAATTCGTGCCCTTCTCCCAAAAACCTTTCATTTGAGCCCCATATTGACATGGTTGGTAAATATGTCCGAATTGGAGGGTGTTTTGGGGCTGGACCGGCCCCTTAAAGACTAGGCCCTCCTAAGACTTGGTCCCCAAAAGATTTAGCCCCCCAAAGACTTGGCCTCCAAAGACTCGGTTCCCCAAAGACTTGGCCCCCAAAGACTTGGTCCCCCAAAGACTTGGATCCCCAAAGACTTGGTCCCCAAAGACTTGGCCCCCCAAAGACTTGGCCCCCCAAAGAATTGGTCACACAAAGACTTGGCCCCCAAAGACTTGACCTTCCAAAGACATGGTCACACAAAGACTTGGCCCCTCAAGACTTGGCCTTCCAAAGACATGGCCCCACAATTGGATATCAGTTCGTCTTCTATTCTCAAGAATCTTTAATTTGAGACCCATATTGTCCTGATTGGTCTAAATAGCTTTTAGGCGGGTTTTGGGGGTTAGCGGCCTCCATGGGCACCCCCAAATTTGGGTAAAAAAAAAATTTGTTTTTAGGTTATAAGAGGGTTATTTTTTAGCTATTATCCTTATGGCAGCACTGGTTTAAACAGCCCACGTACGTTTCGTGTTTTTTTTTTTTTTTTTTTTTTTTTTTTTTGCTGTCAAACAGTTATTCTGTTTGGTCCATAATTTAAGTGCTCTGTTAAGAAAGTTCATCGAGCGCTTCTTCCATTTTATGGTCAGTTTAATCGACCCACTGAAGTGGCTATTCGGGCTTTTGTGAGTTAATTTTGCACCGAATTTACATTTTTGGACATTAAAGCACCAGCACGCTTATGTAGAGTGCGAACTGAAGAAAATATCGCAGCTGTATCGGTCAGTGTTAATGATGACCATCAATTATTGATTCGTCGCCGTTCGCAGCAATTGAGCCTCTGTTACTTAACAACGTGGAAAATGTTACGGAAGGTTTTAGGTGTGAAGCCGTTCAAAATACAGCTGGTGGAAGAATTGAAGCCGAGCGACCTACCGTAACGCAGAATTTTTGGTGAAGGGGCTCTCGGAAAGTTGGCCGAAGATCCACTTTTTTATCGAAAAATTGTGTTCAGCGTTGAAGCTAATTTTTGGCTCAATGGATACGAATTGTCAATTTTGGAGTGAAGATGAGCCAGAAGCATTGCAAGGACTACCAATGCCTCCAAAAAAGTCACAATTTGGTGCGGTTTATGGGCTGGTGACATCTATGGACCGTACTTCTTCAACGATAATGCGAATTTTTCAACAATAATGAGGTTTCAACAAGACGGTGCCACATGCCACACAGCATGTGCAACAATGAACTTATTGAGAGGCGAGTTCGGTGAACTTCGACATTTCACGTTCGGTAACGGTTAATTGGATGCCTATATCGTTCAATTTCACGCTTTGAGACTGTTTTTAAATAAACAGAATTGTCGATTTTAGAGTGAAGATCACTCAGAAGCATTGCAAGAGCTTCCAGTGCATCCAGAAACAGTCACAGTTTGGTGCGTTTTATGGGCTGGTGGCATCATTGGACAGTACTTCTTCAAATATGATGCGAATAGTAACGTAACTGTTAATGGTGAGCGCTACCGTGAGATGATATCCAACTTTTTTTTTGCCCAAAATGCAAGAGCTTGACATGCATGACAAGTGGTTTCAGCAAGACATACCACACAGCACGCTTAACAATGAACTTTTTGATAGGCGAGTTCGGTGAACATTTCATTTCACGTCCGGGAACGGTCAATTGGCTGCCTGGATCGTGAGATTTAACGCCTTTAGACTATTTTTTTTTGGGATTATGTTAAAGCTCATGTTTGTGCAGACAAGCCCGTTTCAATTGATGCATTGGAAAATAACATTGAAGCATTTATTCGTGAGATAACGGCGGAAAATCTGAATCTTAGGAACCCACCACCATGGATCATGGGGGATATATCGAGTTATAGACCGATTTGAATCGTACTTGCTACAGTTTTTGGAAGTCATTACAGAAAACTACGTGAAAAATTTCAGCCAAATCGGACAAACATTGCGGCTTCTAAGGGTCAATATAAACTTGGTTAATACGAAGTCTTTCGGTACGACGCAGTCAAAGTTTAGGGAGGGAGTGGGCGACGAACGCTGTTGTGAAACAGCGAAACGGTCGGTAGGACGGCGAAAATCCTATGGGGAATCCAGATCCTAAAAAGATGAGGCTATGGGTGAAAGGAAGCAAGAAGGAGGTCAGCATAGCTATTGGTATCATAATGGGACACACAGGACTACGAGCTCACTTAAGTAAAATCGGTGCGGCATGCGATAGCATGTGTAGGGCATGCGGGGAAGATGATGAGACGTTGGAGCATTTCCTTTGTCATTGCCCGGCTTTCGCGTCCAACAGATAACGGTACTTAGGTGGAGATACAATATCAGACATGAACCAACTTAGAGGAGTGGTATTGAAAACAATTAAGGATTTTGTAGGTAGCACGGAATTCCTAACTTAAAATTTTCTTTTTAAAGGTTACTTTATAGAGCGCACAACAAGCTGATTACTGGCTTAGGTGTATGTCCACAGTGGCATGGGGCGGATAAATATATATACACCCTCTTTTCAACCCAACCTAACCTAAGGGCTTAAGAAGTAAAATCGGTAGATCGGTTTATATGAGAGATATATCTAAATCTGAACCGATATGGCCCATTTGCGATCCCCGACAAGCTGTATCCATATTAAGTATAGGTGCAAAATTTCAAGCGGCTAGCTTTACGCGTTCGACCCCTTTCATGATTTCGACATACGGAGGAACGGAGGGACAGACATGACTTATTCGACTCAGAATGTCGAGACGATCAAGAATATATATACTCTATGGGGTCCTAGATCAATATTTCGAGGTGCTACAAACGGAATGACTAGATTAGTATACCCCCATCCTATGATGGTGGGCACAAAGAAGATTTGGCTTCTTATTTTCAATGTACCGAAGAAATAAAAATACCCGAAGCAATTTACCTTTCATTGAAACTTTGAATCAAAGAAAATTAAGATTTCCTAAAATTAAAGCAACTTCCTACATGGAATGCTTGTTTCTATATTAATTTTTATGGTTCTTCTATTAAAATTTAAAAATATTTTTTTTTTTGCACAGCGTATGCTGCTTGTTTCATATGACAAAAATTCTTTTTCATGTTCTTCAACTTTCCCATAAGTAAAGTAAGGGATATTCTTCTTGCTTTGCAAAGGGAAAGGTAAATTTAATAAATCATAATCTATAAGAGATCTCATGAAATTAATGTGAAATTGATTAATTTACAACTGTCAGAGCTTTAAATAATAAGATAGGGGGTAAGCATTTCTTTGTGTACCCCCATTCCCATTCCAGCTTGGTTGTTTTTCTATTTTCACAAAAGTCTTCCAAAGCATAGATTATGCTTTTTTGTTTCTTCTTCAACACAAGACCTTCTACCCATAGAGCAACTGCAAGAGCTAAAGTGAATATCTATTTTTGACCTTTTCTAGGTGACCTGTTTCTAGGTGTCAGTTTGCACCAAACCATTTGTCTTGTAATCTAAGCTATTTGTAATTGTCGTTCAAGTGTCGTCTATGTGCTTGCCATATAGTTGCTCGGTAAATTTAAGAAATTTAACAAGGAGTAAAATTTTAATATAAAATTTTGTTGGAAACATTTTTATAACCACCAGCATAGGATGGGGGGTATACTGATGTAGTTATTCCGTTTGTAATACCTCTAAATATTAATCTGCCACCCCATAAAGTGATTTAATTCTTGATCGTCTCGACACTCTGAGTCAATCTAGCCATGTCCGTCCGTCCGTCTGTCGAAGTCACAATAGCAATTGAACGCGTAAAGCCAACAGTTTGAAATTAGCGCAGATACTTCTAATTGATGTAGGTTTTTGGGAATTGCAAATGGGATATATCAGCTCAGATTCAGATTTGACTTCCATATAAAGTGGTCCTTCGACTTCAACTTCTCTTCAACATATCATGTGTTACCCATAAAGGTAGATTTATTGAACGGAACATACTTTGTTTATTTTAAACCCTTCCGCAGCTTCGTCAACGGTAAAAGGACCTTCCTTTTGTTGTAAATATTAAAAACTCTTTAAACGCAAAAGTCCTTCGATATGCGCAAACAATTATTCGCGTATCGGACCAACAATCATCTCATCCTACTAGAGATAAAGACTGAGTATTTGAGCATATAAACCAGAAGTTGGCAAAAATACTCACTCTATTTCACTTTACTTTGTACGAACACAAGAAAATAATCCCAAACAGAACCATGGCCTTGGAAATAATTGCAATTGTGTGCTCATCACTGGTGTATACACATTCTCACACACAACATTTGTCGTTTATTGTTTTGACTGAGCAAAGAGCAGTCAGTATATATAATCTCAAGGTTTATCTCAGGTATCCGATCGGAAACCTCTTCCCTTCCATCCAGGTTTCCTATCGTCGCCTCGATTATACCGCAATGGTATGAGCTGCTCCCACCCTCAATTCATTCTCCCATCGCCTTAAGTCTCACAGCTGCGGTGGCTGCCTCACACTTATTCTGTATGTTAATGGATCGGAAATCCAGAAAAGTCTCAAGCCTAAAGTGCAACTTCTTTTGAATGCTAGTGCCGGACACACACACAGAAGGTGTTCTATAGTCTCTTCTTCTTCGATGTCCTCACAGCTTCTGCAAAAGTCATTACTGGCAGCCTTCAGCATGTTTTCAAATTAGACAGTGACCTGTCATAACGGACACAATGACTGAGACGTCTGTTCTAGCCAATGACAGCAAAGCGGTAGACCTCTTCAAGTCTAGATCAGGCCAATTGTGACCATCGATCATTCGTTGTTCCTCGGGCCTAGTCCTGAAAACTTAGCTTACATGTCGCTAGAAGAACACCCAAAGATTCCAGTATCCCTGGAATGTGTAGGGTAGTTCCTGGTCTCGCAAGCTTGTCTGCTTTACAATTCCCTGGGATGTCTCTGTGGCCCGGCAACCAGAACAGATGAATTTTGAACTGTTCAGCCATCTTGTTGGGAGATCTGCGGTAGTCGAGGGCGGTTTTTGTGTTCATAAATACGTTCAAATCCCTCGTCATTCAGCATAGGTGGTCACCCATAGGAATGGCAATAAAATGTACCCCCGTGGAGTGCCTTGTGCCACTTACTCCTTTATATTTACGTCATGGGACACACAATATATCCACTTGTTCCTTAGCATATGGTTTATCCAGTCTTTAAGGACCGGGTCCACCCGGTACTGGTCTTAGGATTGGATCAGTGTGTCTGTCAGCACATTGTTAAAAGCAGAGTATTATAAGTTTGTACATTTATTTGCAACGCTAAGAAAAAGAAGAGCTGGACCCATTGGTAACTATACCGATCGACTCAGAACCGCTTTCTGATTCAATTTGGCCATGTCCGTCTGTCGGTCCATTCGTCTGCCCGTCTGTGAGTCCATGTATCCTTGTTATCAAAACACAGGTCGTACTTATAGTCCAATCATCACGAAACTTATATGTTATGTGCCAAGGATAAACGCTATTGATTTCATCAAAATCGGTTCAGATTTGGATATAGCTCCCTTATATATGCATCGCTCGATTTGCACTTAAATAGCCGTATTTACTACAATTGTCAACCGATCTGCACAAAATTCAGCATGAATTGGTTTGTTAGTGATCTAAACATATCAGCAAGATTTCATCAAAATCGGATCAAATTTGGAGATCGCTTCCATACATATGTATCGCCCGAGTTGCACTTCAATGGCTGTAGTAACACAATTGTCAACCGATCTGCACAAAATTCAGCATGGATTGGTTTGTTAGTGATCTTAACATATCTGCAAGATTTCATCAAAATCGGATCAGATTTATATATGGCTCCCATATATATGTATCGCCCGAGTTTTACTTCAATGGCTGTAGTAACACAATTTTCAAACGATCTGTTTGAAAAAAGTCGGTTCAGAGTTAGATATAGCTCTCATATGCATGTATCCATTGTTCGAACTTATAGTTGTAGGGTATTATATGGTCGGCTCTGCCCGACTTTAACCTTTCCTAAATGGTTTTTTATGGCTATGTGCTTAATTGTTTGTCCAACTGACTCAATCTGTTAGGCACCTGGGCTCGAATTCTGGTGAGAATATTCAATAGTTTTTAGCAATGATTACACTCAGAAAACTACTTATCATAAATATGAGTTGATTACATAGTACACGTTAGTTCATGATCTTTACTCACTTTAAGTTAAAAATTGGTAAGGAGTTAGAAAATTAACTTTGTACAAATAAAACTAAATTTTCATGAGTATAGAGGAAATGATCAGGTGGTGTTAGCAATTTTACTAAAACTAATTTCTTTCGGAGGCCACCGTAGCGCAGAGGTTAACATGTCCCCCTATGACGCTGAATGCTTGGGTTCGAATCCTAGCGAGACCATGATAAACGATACGACGATACAACTCTCTTCTGAAACTTATTACTAAATGAACTACTCAAAGCAGTTTGAAAAGAAGAAAATAGTCGTAAACGGAAGGTGGTTGGTTCAACACTCGTCTGCGACAAAAGGTAAGGTTTTATTTAATGTTTCATATTTAATTTGTCTTCTTCAAAACAGTTGAGCAATTGGCAGCGTGGGTGTGGAGACTGACGGAACTGGGTTATATAATTAAGATGTGTCCGCCAATCTGCAATTATATGCTTCAAAGGCTTTGGAAATATCAAATTTTTTCAATAATTTAACCTTTCAGTTTTAATGCTCGTTAGTTCATATTTTACCATTGGGAAGTAAAAAGTGAAGTAATATTATGTAAAAACAATTTCGTTACTGTTATGAAATTATTGAAGTTGTAGCGAGCACGCACTTCTTTAGCGTCATAGGAAGTTTCACAAAGTTAGTTCATTTTATTTGTAGGGGCCACTTATTTTGAGAGTAGGGGCCACCTTAATAAGGCTGCATAAAGCAGGCTAAATTGAAACATATCCATTGGTGGGAGAAAAGACTCCCCGCTGGCTTCGACTTAATTTACTGAATTTTTAACAACAATCTAATTTTGGTTCAATAAATATTAACTCAGTTCCAAATTTCTCTTCACATTATTCATCCATTCTATTGATGAATAGTTTAGTTCTCAAAAAACCTTTAATATTGCTCGAGGGAAATGTTTGTTTGTACAATATTATGTGGACTAATTTATTATAGTTTTAGGCAGGAAATGTAAGCAATTTGTATTAACACACTGCCATAAAAAAAATAAAATAAAAAAATACAATGACTAAATAAATAGTTCCGCATTTATAATAAATATTATAAAGAAATTAGAAAATTTATTATGTTTTTTGCCCTAAACGAATAACAATAATTATGCCCCAGAGACTTTATGCAAACTTCAATTTGTAATATCAATAGCATTTTATATAATGCTGAAAAATGTTAAAAAAATATATGACAATAAAAAAATATTGAATTTTAATTAAATAGTTGGCAATTTATAATAAACAATATAGTGGTCAGAAAAGATGGTTAGTTATTTTGGTGTATGAATGCATGCCAGAGTACAAATGTGAACAAATATTCACAACAATTAATTATGCAATAAATTAGAATAAATATGTGTGTTTAAATAATTCCATGCCAAGTGGAACAAAACATTTTCATATTTACATATACAAAAATATTTATTTATTTATATATGCTTGTGTAGTTATGTTTGTGAACAACTGCGAACATTTGTATAAATTAGTGTGAAGTGATAACATATTAGCAGCTAACAAAAACAACAGAGTGGTTATAAGTAAAAACTAAAACAAACAAACAAAAAAAAAAGAATATTAAAAATATTGTTTAAATAACTATGGCAACTGTCAATTTAAATACATTATTAAGGAGACTTTAATTGGCTTCCAAGTTTTACATATATAGGCTTTTTTATTTTTTGATTATGTCAATTTATGGAAATTAAAAACAACATTTTAAAAAGCAATTATTAAACAAACGCCAAGCTTTACACCATCGAAAGATATCGCGCTTTTGACAGACGGACGGACGGACATGGCTAGATCGACTTAAAATGACATGACGATCAAGAATATTTATACTTTATGGGGTCTTAGACGCATATTTCGAGGTGTTACAAACACAATGACGAAATTAGTATACTTTTATCCTATGATGGAAAGTATAAAAAGAAATTAGAAAGCTCATTATTAAAAAAGGTAATTATAGATCCTTGATAAAAATCGATCTCCAAAACTTTGCCATGTAACACTTGGTATGTGGTCACAAAAACCTTCTCTCATCTTTGTAAAAATGTTCCACAACTTCCAGCCCCATACATGTTTGGTACATGGTAAATGACAAATGGTGCCCACGAGAGTTAAATCTATCAAAAGATTTTGAAACTAAATTTAAAAACTTTTTTAATTTTCATTTCCATTTTAAAATTTAAGTTTATTATTAATGTGTTTATTAATCTCCGTACATCATTTTCCCAACAAATGAAACTAAAAAAATAATTTAACTTTTGAATTGCATGCTTTATAACGTGCTCATGTATATACATGTTATTTTTTGTGAAATGCGACATATTCACCAAATTGCATGTCAAAACTTATAAAACTGAATGTCACTCAAAGGCACTCAGAAAGAAAGTCACCAAATGATCCAGAGTAACAGGCACGTGAGTTACAGTGGATTAAGGAACAACGGAAATTCAATCTGGACTGCTGAATAAGGTTTTCCCTGGTGAATAAGGTTTTCCCAGCCTGGCTGAATAAGGTTTTCCCTAAGGGGAAAACTTTTTTTCCCTAAGGGGAAAACTGAAATTCAGCCTGGCTGAATAAGGTTTTCCCAAAGGGGAAAACTGAAATTCAGCCTGGCTGAATAAGGTTTTCCCAAAGGGGAAAACTGAAATTCAGCCTGGCTGAATAAGGTTTTCCCAAAGGGGAAAACTGAAATTCAGCCTGGCTGAATAAGGTTTTCCCAAAGGGGAAAACTGAAATTCAGCCTGGCTGAATAAGGTTTTCCCTATGAGGAAAACTGAAATTCAGCCTGGCTGAATAAGGTTTTCCCTATGAGGAAAACTGAAATTCAGCCTGGGCTGAATAAGGTTTTCCCTATGGGGAATACTGAAATTCAGCCTGGCTGAATAAGGTTTTCCCTATGGGGAATACTGAAATTCAGCCTGGCTGAATAAGGTTTTCCCTATGGGGAAAACTGAAATTCAGCCTGGCTGAATAAGGTTTTCCCTATGGGGAAAACTGAAATTCAGCCTGGCTGAATAAGGTTTTCCCTATGGGGAAAACTGAAATTCAGCCTGGCTGAATAAGGTTTTCCCTATGGGGAAAACTGAAATTCAGCCTGGCTGAATAAGGTTTTCCCTATGGGGAAAACTGAAATTCAGCCTGGCTGAATAAGGTTTTCTCTATGGGGAAAACTGAAATTCAGCCTGGCTGAATAAGGTTTTCTCTATGGGGAAAACTGAAATTCAGCCTGGCTGAATAAGGTTTTCTCTATGGGGAAAACTGAAATTCAGCCTGGCTGAATAAGGTTTTCCCTAGGGGGAAAACTGAAATTCATCCTGGTTGAATAAGGTTTTCCCAAGGGGGAAAACTGAAATTCAGCCTGGCTGAATAAGGTTTTCCACTAAGAAAACTGAATGGGCAAATAATATTTTCCTCTGAGGAAAATAATATCTGGCCAGGCTGTATAAAGTTTTCCTATGGAGAAACTGAAACTGGTTTGACCTACTTCCTAAAGCTTTGATCCACTGTCTGCCCATGTCCCCAATAAGATATTCCACGTAATTTTTGTTTATGCTTTTGGACCATACTATCTACATAAACCAACATGAGTAGCATGTACCCATGGCATTGCCATTAACATCAACTTTTATCGAACTTGGGAATACTTCAAGTACACCCAGCACATTGCAGGCATGTTGTACTCATTCAAATGCTCTGTGACCATGATGGACATGGTATCCACAAAGATGGAAATCAGTTAACAGCATTTTGGATGCCATCATTTATTCGTATTACATTCGATGGATATCCCCTTCACAAATATAATCAGAGAGAGAGAGAGGTGCACACTTACACACACAAACAGACAGATTACTCGTAGACTGATGCTGCATAAGGGTCCATACACATGTCCTTGCAAATAAATATCTTGAATGTTTACATGAAGTCAATTATATTGACAGTGATCAAACTGGTATCAAGCAGCAAATGGTAATGTGCAAAGACACAGTAATTTATGTACTCTTGTCCCTCACACACACACACATATACGCACACAGCCATGAACACACATTTCCTTTTTGCGCCAACTTCCTGCACCCATCATTCAGTTAATGGAACAAGTGAAGCTGAAGCTGAAGCAGAAGCTGTGCAGATACTAAAGCCTTGCTTTGGGCATTGCACTTCCGCTAGTCCACCTCTTGGCTAGCTTTACTATGATGGTTTTCAGAAAATAAATTAACTGCCAGTAACTTGGTTGCTGATAGCCTTTCAAAAGGCTTGTCACCAGCAGCAACATTTTGAGGTAATTGAATTTCCATATTCTGCTGTTGTTTTATGCATTCACCATCACGGTTAAGTACCAAAGGACATAAGTGTGTGTGGATATGATATGAGTGAGTGTGTGTGAGATGAAACTAAGGCATTGGGCTTAATCAACTTAAATAGTTTGCATAATAAAGGAACTAGCAGTGATATTTCAAAGCAACCATTATTTATATCCAAGGCTTATTAGGCAATTTAGGAATATTTTCCAAAAGGAAGATACCTCAAAATCCAAAGCTGAAAGCAGTTCTCGAATTCCATCTTAATTTATAACATTTTATATTTTAATATTTCTTTTTGAACTTCAAGCTCGAAAGCCATTCAAAACTTTTACCAACACATTTGAGTAGCATGAAATGAATCTTTGGCGCTTGCACTTCCTACCGCTTTACATGACTATTCATAACTCTGTCGTTTTGAGATTTGTCGTGAAAACTATCCAAACACACGCATTAACTTACACAAAAAGTAAATAAACTAAAATGCCATCAAAATAATACTTGAGCAAGATGGTGTTTTGCGTGGCAAAACTTTCAGCTTTTCGAGACACTTATGGCACATAATTAAACGATGATGATATGCGAGGACGAATATGAAATTGAGTGGATGGAAAAAATATGCAAATGCAAAAGTTTTCAAGTGTCTTCTGTCTCCTGTCTCAGCACACAATACAACGATAAATGAAGATGACACATGCAAATAAAATTATTCCAATTCTGAAATGAGAAAATGGTAATGCAGACATTTGCCCTGGGGCTTGAGGGACTTGCGAGAAAATCGCTGAACGTAAACAGAGCAGAAAAATGGCACACAAAATAGCTGGGATAAGAAGATAATTAAAATAAAAAAACAAAAACATAATAAAATAAAAAATAAATAAATAAAATAAAATAAAGTAAAATAAAATAAAATAAAATAAAATAAAATAAAATAAAATAAAATAAAATAAAATAAAATAAAATAAAATAAAATAAAATAAAATAAAATAAAATAAAATAAAATAAAATTAAAGAAAATAAAATAAAATAAAAGAAAATAAAAGAAAATAAAATAAAATAAAATAAAATAAAATAAAATAAGGTAAAATAAAATAAAATAAAATAAAATAAAATAAAATAAAATAAAATAAAATAAAATAAAATAAAATAAAATAAAATAAAATAAAATAAAATAAAATAAAATAAAATAAAATAAAATAAAATAAAATAAAATAAAATAAAATAAAATAAAATAAAATAAAATAAAATAAAACAAAAATAAAACAAAAAAAAATAAATTAAAATAAAAAAGTAAAATAAATAAAATAAAAAATTAAAATAAAAAAGTAAAATAAATAAAATAAAAAAATAAAAAAAAAAAATAAATGAAAAATGAAAAACAAAATAAAATAAAAAAAATAAATGAAAAATAAAATAAAAAACAAAAAAAAAAATAAAACAAGTAACAACGCGCAAAGTTCGGCCGGGACGAGTCTCATTAACTTAGTTTGTATTTGGATTATTTTGCAACAGTCAAAAGGGAAATGATTGGTGGCCACCGTAGCGCAGAGGTTAGCATGACCGCCTATGACGCTAAACGCCTGGGTTCGAATCCTGGCGAAACCATCAGAAAAAATTTTCAGCGGTGGTTTTCCCCTCCTAATGCTTCTCTCCAAAGAGGTGGGACGCCGTTCGGACTTGGCTATGAAAAAGAGGCCCCTTACCATTGAACTTAAAATTGAATCGGACATCACTCATTGATATGTGAGGAGTTTGCCCCTGTTCCTTGGTGGAATGTTAATGAGCAAAATTTGCAAATTAGCATAGAAGCCTATAGAAGAAATCTTTGTGTCCAAATTCAGGCAAATCGAATTAAAATTGGGTTCCCTAGGGGCTCAAGAAATCATATCCGGGGATAGGTTTATATGGGTACTACATCAGCATATTAATCGATTCGGATCATAGTCGACACGGATGTTGAAATTCTGAACAGAAGTTCTTGGAAGATCTTTCAGCCAAATCGAATGAAAATGTAGGCTTCTAGAGGTTCAGAAAGTAAAATCCGAATATCGGTTTATATGAGAGCTACATCAGTTTATTAATCGATTCGCATTATACTTTGCACTGATATTGGAAAACAGAACACAAGAACTTGTGCGAAATTTCAGCCAAATTGAATGAAAATTGATGCCTTTAGGGGCTCAAGAAGTCAAAAATGGGGGGTCGGGTTATATCGAGGCCCTGAACCTTTATGACCCATTTATATTCCCCAGCGGAAGTTATCTCTTTACTAACGCATTTGTGAGGTATCCTGCCATATTAAAACTTATCTTCCAAGTGATGTCGCTATGCGTCACACCTTTCGGTCTCGGCATAAAAAAGAGGCCTTTTTCAGCTTAAACTTTAATCGGAATGTGCTCATTGATATAAGGAAAATAGGAATAAGAATCAGCTATGCTGAAAAGCCGAAATGGTCTTGCAGATGGCATATGACTTGCCAGTCCTAGGGGTCTGAATGTTAACCCAGAGAAGACTGAGAACATGCTTAGAAGGAAGACGAAGGTGGGCCAATTTGATGCACCACGTTTCCTCAATAGAACGATTTTGATACCCAACAAGGTCAACTAGTTGGGAGTGATTCCTGCCCCGGAAGCGTACCGATAAGTCTCACAGATGATGGCTCGAAATGGGGTCTGAATCCAAGGATAATCCACTGTCTCTAAAATAGCGTGATAAGATCAATACTTACTTACGACTCAGTAGTTTAGTCCACTACGATAGAGAAAAATAGCAACATAAGAATAATGCAACAGGTTCAGAGAATATGTTGTCTTGCCATAAGTGGAGCGATGAGGAACACGCCCACTAGGGCCATGGAGACTATTTTTAATATCCGACCCATAGACACACATATTAAGTGCGGCAGCCACTGCGGCTATGAGACTTAAGACGATGGGAGAATGGATTGAGCATAAGAGCAGGTCATACCATCGCGGTATAATCGAGGCGACGATATGAAACCTGGAAGGAATGGAAGAGGTTTCCATTCGGATACCTAAGATAACACTTGGTGTGGTGTTAACGCTAGGACGTCGAGTGTGAACAACTTTACGGACAGTAAACAGGCCATAAGGACAATAACAACCAGGACGTTATGATCACGAACAGTCTTGATATGTAAAAAGGAGATTAACACCTTCTCTTAGGATGGCACAATGAACATCGTTTGGGTGACGGGCCATAGAGGAGTAACTGGGAATGAGAAAGCAGACGATTTGGCAGTGAAGGCCAGAGGACTGCCGTCAATAAACTTGGTTAACCCGCAGCCTTTCGGGTCGACGAATGCGCATCTTACCCTGTAGAACAGCAGAACGGTCGGTAGGACGGCGAAAATCCTATGGCGGGATCCAGATCGGGAGAAGACGAGGCTATTACTGACATATAGGACACATAGGACTACGAGCTCACTTATGCAAAATCGGTGCGGCAAGTGCTAGCATGTGTAAGCCATGCGGTAAAGATGATGAGACGTTGGAGCATTTCCGATGTCATTGGCCGGCTTTCGAGGCTAACAGATACCGGCACTTAGGTGGGGACATGATACCAGACATGAACCAACTTAGGGGCATAGCATGGAAAACAAGTAGAGATTTTGTAAGTAAAGGGTGATTTTTTTGAGGTTAGGATTTTCATGCATTAGAATTTGACAGATCACGTGGGATTTCAGACATGGTGTCAAAGAGAAAGATGCTCAGTATGCTTTGACATTTCATCATGAATAGACTTACTAACGAGCAACGCTTGCAAATCATTGAATTTTATTACCAAAATCAGTGTTCGGTTCGAAATGTGTTCAAATTTTGACAAACCCTTTAGAACGGAATTCCTAACATAGATTTTCCTTTTTAAGATTTTGAGGGCACAACAAGCCGATTATTTGCTTAGGTATTTGTCCATAGTGGCATGGGGCAGCTTAACATCCTCACCCTCTTTTCAACCTAGCCATACCAAATCTAGGGGCTCAAGAAGTAAAATCGGAATATCGGTTTACATGGGCTCTAGATCTATTCAGCTCATACTTAACATACATCTTTGAGGTCATAGGTCGTGATACAAAACTTCAGCCAAATCGGATAAGAACTGTACTGCTATTATAGCCGTATTTCTGCTATTACAGCAGTAGTTCTGCAATTTCAGAACAGCAGTCTGGCTGGTAAAAAGTCGGTTGTTTGCTGAAAATGACTGCTGCTTAGCTATGAAGGGGATGTTTGAAGAAAAAATAAAATGCAATGTAAAGATGTGTCTCAGTGGATGTTTATAATCACCACAGAAAGTACAATTCCCATAATCTTTCTAACAAAAAATGTAAGCGAGCTCAGCCACATTTCGAAATGTATACCATTGGATGGATCAGATTTCTTAAAAAATGTCTTAAAAATGTCTAAAGTTATCAGAATAAGTAACAGGCAAACAAAAAGTAGCATACAACTTTTTTCAGCAAATTTTTGTACTTAAAATAGCAGATTTTGTTTGCTGATTTAGCTGACCGAAATGTCAGCAGCAATGTCTGCTTTCCCATTTTTAGCAGACAAAAACTGCTGTTTTAGCAAACATTTGTGCTGTTTTGAATAACAAATTAGGTTGAGTGTATACCAGGTTATGGGTTATACTTAGCACAGTAGTGCATAAAATGAAAAATTTTAGCCAAATCGGAAAAGAATTGCGCCCTTAAGTGGCGCAAGAAGTCGAGACCGGTTTATATGGCAGCTTTATCAAAATATGGACCTATATGGTGAATTTACAATCTCAACTGACCTACGCTTATAAGAAATATATGTGCAAAATTTCAAGCGCCGTGCTTTATTTCTTCGAAAGTTAGCGTGTTTGCAACAAAGTTAGCGTGTTTGCAACACCGATCTTATGGTGTAAGCAGAAAATGTTCGCTGATATCAACAAACATTTTTCTTTGGGTGTACTCTACTCCACTCCTGTGGAACAGGGTATTACAACTTTATGCATGAGTTTGTAACACCCAGAAGGAATAAAGACAGACCCGTTGATAAGTATTCGGATCGGTGGAGAATCTTATTATACCCTCTACCATAGGATGGGGGTATACTAACATCGTCATTCCGTTGGTAACACCTCGAAATATTCGTCTTAAAAACCATAAAGTACATATATTCTTGATCGTCGTGATATTTTAAGTCATCTGTTCATCCGTCCGTCCACCTGTATGTTCATCTGTCGAAAGCATAATAAACTGACAGTGGTTCCAAATGAAAAAAAAAATGTCAAAATCCTTTTGTAACTGTGAAATGTATAAAAACACTTTCAATGTTATTATGGAAAATTGTAGCCGTTACTGGATGTAGGAATAGATCTATCGGCGGTGACATTTGGTCTTAAACAAGAGCCATGCATAGAAGCCATGGAAAAGCTTTCCCGCAAGAGGTGTGGCACTGCAACACGCACCTCGGTCTCAGCTATGAAAAGAAGGTCCCTTATCATAGAGCTTAAACTTGAAACGAACAGCACTCATTGAGAAGTTTGCCACTGTTCCATAGTTGAATGTTCATGGGCATATTTGCATTTTGTGTTTCCTCGACCGCATCTAATTCACCTAACTCTACATTGGTATGCTCATTCTAGTGCTTATAAACTCCAAAGAAAATAAATAACAAACAATTAAATTTTTTTTTGAGTTTGCCTACTTAAATAAGCGATTTATTGTAAGTGTGAACATCTGGCCTCATTTTTAAGCATTGCTATTTTTGTTTTTGTTTTTAACTATTCAAACGTCTGTAAAGTTGTAAAAAAAAAATTGTTGGCCTATGGCAGTACTTAACAACTACAAGTGCTATTTCAATCGTTATAACGATGATGATGCTGTCGTGGTAGAGTTGCATGATAACGATATTTAAAACAAAATACATGTACGTTTATACATAAGCTGTACACATGTAAAGACACACTAGCGTATCAAACAAAGTCTGACGGGAGAAGTTATTCGATTTCAATACTCTCTTCGGAAAAAATACAGATTTCTGTTTAACATATATGGAAGCTATTGAATTTTATTTTACTACTAGCCAAACCGGGCCCGCTGCGCATTCTTCAACTCTCTAATGTCTTTTTAGGGTGGGGACACTTCGCCCTGAATGTGGATATCGAATTTGTGCCACTGAGGCCCATGTCCGCTATGTGGCGCTGAACGTCTGCGTACGAATCCTGGCGAAAACATCGAAAAAAATTTCAAGCGGTGGATATCCCTACTTAATGCTGGTGAAATTTGCGAGGTACAAAACCATGTATGGCCATGTAAATTCTCCCCAAAGAGCTGTCGCACTGCGGCACACCGTTCGAACCTGGCTATAAACAAAGGGCCCTTTTACTCTACTCCCAAATGCCTTTCTTGCCACTTTGGTAAATATTTCCTGTTTACGGGGTATTTCGGGGATGGGATGTCCACCCAGACACTTGGCAAAATGAAAATTTCCCCATGAACATTCCATTAAGGGACAGGGGCAAACTTCTCACATATCAAAGAAATGATAAGGGGCCTCCTTTTTATAGCCGAGGCAGCAGTGCGACTCCTCTTTGTAGAGAAGTTTTTACTGGCTGCCATACCGAATCGTACAGTACCTCCCAAATGTCGCCATCATTAGGACATGGCGACAAATTTTAATACTATATTCATTTTGTAGTCTCCAATACCTTTCATTTGATACCCATATTGTGCCCATCGGACCACTTTCGGATATGAGTGGCGTTTTTGGGGTAAGGGGGAGGGTCCGCCTCCACTCGATATTTAAAAATTATATAGTATATGTTTCCTTACAGACAAACGTACAAAATCTATGAACATTTTAAGAAATTCTGTTCAGCCAAGTATCATATACAATAGTTATACTGGGTCTAATGGCGTTTTTGAGGGGTGGCGTGACCCCCTATACTTCGACGTCGGTCTATACTTAGGTCTAAGGGTCTAAATACCATAAAAGGCGCATGTATTATCCGATTGCATGGAAATTTGGAACAGCGAATTATAGCAAGGCTCCCAACTTCTGTCCTGAATTTAGTCCAGATCGGACCATATTTAGATATAAAGGGTGATTTTTTTGAGGTTAGGATTTTCATGCATTAGTATTTGACAGATCACGTGGGATTTCAGACATGGTGTCAAAGAGAAAGATGCTCAGTATGCTTTGACATTTCATCATGAATAGACTTACTAACGAGCAACGCTTGCAAATCATTGAATTTTATTACCAAAATCAGTGTTCGGTTCGAAATGTGTTCATTCACCGTTCAGCGATGAGGCTCATTTCTGGTTAAATGGCTACGTAAATAAGCAAAATTGCCGCATTTGGAGTGAAGAGCAACCAGAAGCCGTTCAAGAACTGCCCATGCATCCCGAAAAATGCACTGTTTGGTGTGGTTTGTACGCTGGTGGAATCATTGGACCGTATTTTTTCAAAGATGCTGTTGGACGCAACGTTACGGTGAATGAACACATTTCGAACCGAACACTGATTTTGGTAATAAAATTCAATGATTTGCAAGCGTTGCTCGTTAGTAAGTCTATTCATGATGAAATGTCAAAGCATACTGAGCATCTTTCTCTTTGACACCATGTCTGAAATCCCACGTGATCTGTCAAATACTAATGCATGAAAATCCTAACCTCAAAACAATCAGCCTTTAGCTGCTATATAGACGGATTTGCCCGATCTATTTGACTTACTTGACTCACTAACCCCAGAATCGGCGAGCTGCATTTGGAAATACACAGGGAAGTCAACGAACATAGGCCGAATTTGTGGCTAGAACACTTTGAGCAATGTAACTTAGGCACCGGTTAAGGCAAGCAGTGATCTACTGTTAAGTCACTCTCGAACAGACGGGATGACAGAACCTCAGTCACTTTTGGCGACGTAACCGTGACTGATCCCAAAAGGTGCGACAGGTTGTTCAACCGTCAATTTATTATGCATCCCGAGAGTGAGAGGGCAAGGAGGAGAGCCATTCGCCTTATCCGTGGTCTCCAAGCCGATGGGCAGCCATCACAATTTACCGTGGACGAAGTTACGAATGTCATCCGTGGAGCCAAATCATCAAAGGCGTTGGGCCCCAACGGAATCTCTACGTTGATGTTGAAGAATCTGGATTTACCTGGAGTTGAGTACCTTTCTACTGTCCTCAGCCTGTGTTTGAATACTCTTATAGTACCCGATGTCTGTAAAATGAGCAAAGTGATCCCGCTACTGAAGCCTGGAAAGGAGCCGAGTATGGGGGAGTCGTACAGACCGATCTCCCTTATCTCACCAATAGCAAAGACGCTTGAGGCATTACTCCTCCCGAGCCTCGTAGGAGAATTTACATTCGCCGAGCATCAACATGGATTTCGAAGACTGCAGAGCACAACAACTGCTCTGCATGCAATCACTGCACACATTTGCTGTGGCTTCAATCAGCCCAGACCATATGATAGGATAGTCCTCGTGGCATTGGACCCATCGAAGGCATTCGAAACGGTCAGCAATGCCAAACTATTTGAGGAGATCGCCAACACTTTCCTCCAACCAGGCCTGAAACGCTGAGTTGCGAATTATCTGTATGGTCACCGATCATTTGTGGAATTTAGGGATAAGATATCGAAACACCGTAGTGTGAAACCGAGGAGATGCGCCAGGTTGTTCAGCCGTCAATTTATAGTGTATCCCGAGAGTGACAGGGCAAGGAGGAGAGCCATTCGCCATATCCGTGGTCTCCGAGCTGATGGACAGTCATGCCAAACTATTTGAGGATATCGAAAACACATCCCTCTAGCCAGGCCTGAAACGCTGGGTCGTGAATTATCTGTATGATCGCCGGCCATTTGTGGAATTTAGGGATAAGATATCGAAACACCGTAGAGTGAAACAGGGATTTCCCCAAGGTGGGGTGATATCTCCGGCACTATTTAACCTCTACCTATCTCTACATTCCACCCCCTCCAGACGGCATAGAGATCGTATCATATGCGGAAAAATGTACGATCATGGCATCATCTGCGAAAGGTTGAACTTGCCTCATATTTCGTTGCAAGAAATCTGAAAACGTCTGCCACCAAATCCTCACTATAAATAAGCATGAGGTGAACACTGAGCTGATTGTGATGGTCGATGGAGAAATGATTCCGACCATTCTCCCCACATTCCACAGCAATTTGCGATAAAGTCAAAAGTAGAAACAAGGTCCTCAAGTCACTTACCGGCAGCACTTGGTGTGCTGACAAAGAAACCTAGTTGACCACGTTCAAATCAACTGGCCGGTCTGTGGTAAGTTATGCGGTCCCAGTGTGTTCTCGTCAGCTTTGTGACGTCCTGTGGAATAATATTGAGATCTCTCAGAATGCCGCCCTCCGAACGGCGACGGGCTGTCTCCTCAGTTCTCATGGGGTCCACCTCCATCTGGAGGCAAAGATCCTAACAGTGCAAAGACATAACTACAATACATGCTGTCTAGGCAATACCTTTTGGGGCTGTTATCGCAGAGACCATCCAAATCATCCTCTTGTGGATAGATATCCACCGCCCAGAAACCATCAGGTAGATCTACATGATCTAGAGCGTGAGGTTCAGCGCTATAAGAGAGAGCCTCTAGATTAAGTGGCATCATTAAGCAGGTCTAGACAACATTCATGCAGACACGGTAGCAGATGAGGTAAGTAGCTACTGGGTGAATTTAGTCCTTGGAGAACGACCGCCTCCCATTGCAAATTGCAAATTTTGCTCATGAACATTCCACTTAGGAACAGGGAAAACTTCTCACCTAGCAATGAGTGCAGTCCGATTAAAGTTTAAGCTCAATGATAAGGGGCCTCCTCTTTATAGCCGAGTTCGAACGGCGTACCGCAGTGCGACACCTCTTTGGAGAGAAGTTTTACATGGCATAGTACTACACAAATGTTGCCAGCATTAGGAGGGGAAGGCCACCGCTGAAAATGTTTTCTGATGGTCTCGCCAGGGTTTGAAACCAGTCGTTCAGCGTCATAGGCGGACATGCTAATCTCTGCGCTACGGTGGCCTCCACCTCCCATTGCACCTGAAGAAATTGACCTCCCCCGGCAAACCAGAGTAGTTCTGCGGCTTGTAAGGACTCAAGAAGTCAAATCGGGAGATGGGTTTATATGGGAGCCATATCAGGTTATGGAATGATTCGAACCGAACTAGGCACGGTTAGTGGCAGTCACAGGAACGCCATATGCAAAATTTCAGACAAATTGGACAAAAATTGCGGTTTGTAAGGGCTGAAGAAATCAAATCGGGAGATCGGTTTATATGGGAGCAAAATCAGGTTATTGACCGATTTCTACCGTACTTGGTACAGTTGCTGCATGCAAAATTTTATCCCAATCCGACAAAAATTGCGGCTTCCAGGGGCTCCAGAAATCTTATCGGGAGATCAGTTTATATAGGAGCTATATCTAAATTCGAACCCATATGGCCCATTTGCAGTCCACAACGACCTACGTCAATATTAAATATCTGTGCAAAATTTCAAGCGACTAGCTTTATGGGTTCGACCGCTGTCGTGATTTTGACTGACGGACGGACATGGCTGGACCATATATACTTTATGAAGTCTTCGACGAATATTTCGAGATGTTACAAATGAAATGACTAGATTGGTATACTTTCATCCTATGGTAGTGTGTATAATAATTGAGAAAACATATTCTTTTCATATCAAATTGTAAAAAATCTTTCTTTTTAAAGTCTTTTCAACACTTGTTATAAAAAAGAAATTTTGACATTATTTCATATGAAATTAGATTTTTTGTAAATATAGAATTTTCTCGCATTGCCACTACCCGCATTTGTCTTTTAAAATTTTTATCAACTATTTTTATAAAAATTTTATTAAAAAAAAATCGCAAATCAACTTTGCCCAACATTTTTGTTTGTATTGAATTGACCCCGTTTTTGCTACGCCCTTATTCATAACCATACAAAGTCTTGACGGCTAGTGCACATGCAGTACTCATTAACATGTTACATGACATTGCAACATGGAGTGTGAACATTTTAGTAATTAGAATGTTACAGCGACGAAAGAAGAGAAAAAAAACTGCATCACAACATTTCACAAAGGACATGATATGGCACTAAGAGCACTGTATCGCTTTGCAACAGCTTTAGATATACCACTTCTGCTAAGATGAAGGAGAGCAACAGCAAAGGTATCATTAAATGAAATGCTCCTTCACTGTCAGTATGTGTGTGTGAGTTTGTGTGTGTGTGTCAGAGGTTGGCGAAGTGCAAGTGCATAAAACTCAAACCTACACTAATGAGGCACTTGTTACACGCACACACACACACACACAGCCTCACGAAAATCATAATTGTTGCGGTACCCTTACTTATCACTGCACTGACTCTTTTAGGATCAACACGCACACATCAGATCTGCAGCAGGGTTTACTTGCCTTGGTGTTTTTAAGATAAAATGCCTTTGGAGATAAATGGAAAATTAAGACAAAAGAGATCAATCATAAATCTACCAGGAGACTTTATATCGTAACTAAGGATGCTAAATCCTATAAACGGAGATTTTTCTCCAACATGCTAATAATAAAAGCTATCTTAGAGCAGAAATATTGATCTAAGGAAGGTAGGGTTAGGTTGAAAAGAGGTTGCAGATAATAATTCGCCCCATGCCACTATAGACATACACCTTAGTTCCGGCACGGGATAATTGCGAGCACGTCACAGGCCGGAACATTGAGGTGCGATCTGTGAGGTATTCATTGATGTCACGATAAGCTTAGCTCGAAGCTACCGGGCGCGTTAACAGGTTGCGGATAGTGGAATGCTCCATACGGAGTAGATCCAATGACAGTCGCCAACAACGATATCGAATGAAGAGTCTCAGTGAGAGGCCGGGCGGCACCAGCTCTTGCACAAATGCTGAGTGCCTATGATACTCGATATGACAAGGCGAGTTATTGGCGCCTTAAAAATAAGCAATAGCCACCTAGTTCCCGCGACGATCGTTCCTTTGAACCGGAATGAGCTTGCTCACATACAGGAGCTTGACGAGGATCGCCATCTCCACATGAAAATGTGGCTACAACAACAGCCTAAGCCAGTAATCGGCTTGTTGTGCGCTCTAAAAACCAACCTCGAAAAAGAAAATTTAAGTTTGTGCTACTTACAAAATCCTTAATTGTTTTCCATGCCACGCCCCTAAGTTGGTTCATGTCTGGTATTGTGTTCCCACCTAAGTGCCGGTATCTGTTAGACGCGAAAGCCAGGCAAAAAACATAGGATATGCTCAAACGTCTCATTATCTTCAACGCATGCCCCACACATGCCTCAACGATTTTGTGAGCTCAACAACGAATAAGTGAGCTCTTAGTCCCATATGTCCCGTCATGATACCAAAAGCTATACTGACCTCCTTCTTACTTCCTTTTAGTAGTAGCATCGTCTTCTAACGATCTGGATCCCCCCATAGGATTTTCGCCGTCCTTCCGATGCAACCACAGGGTTGCATGTGCATTCTTCGCCCACGCCCTTAACTTGGGCTGCGTCCACACGAAAGGCTTCGGATTGACCAAGTTTATTGACGGCAGTCCTCTGGCCTTATGTTTATGCCTTTATTTATATCTGGTATTGTGTCTCCATCTAAATACCGGTATCTGTTAGCCGCGAAAGCCGAACAATGACATCAGAAATGCTCCAACTTCTCAACATCTTTCTAACATGCTCTGCAGACTTGCCGCATCGATTTGGTGGATAGAAAGGACTACTACAATAGATAGTCAGATGGGACTACGAGCTCACATAAAAGAGCCCTTATGATACCGAAAGCTGTACTGACCTCCTTCTTACTTCTTTTCAGTAATAGCTACGTCTTCTTATGATCCAGATCTATCTCCCCGTAGAATTTTCGTCGTCCTACCGACCGTTTCGCGGTTTCACAGTGTTGCATGCGCATTCGGCGCCCACGCCCTTAACTCGGACTGCGTCTACCCGAAAGGCTTCCGATTAACCAAGTTTATTGACCGCCAAATCGTCTGCCCTTTCATTCCCCCTTTTTCCGTTATGGCCGGGCACTCAAACGATGCGGATTTTGCCATTCTCAGAGAAGGCGTTAATCTCCTTTTTGCACTGCAAGACTGTTCGTGACCTTACCGTCTTGGTTGTTATTGCCCTTTTGGCAATTTTACTGTCCCTTAGGATATAAACACTCGGCGTCCTCGCGTTAGCACAACACCACCTTCCGCGATCGCCCGGATCTTCGCCTGCAGGATCGTATTATGGTCAGGCAGTCTAAGGCAGATCTCATTCCCTATGTTCTCAATATAGCCCCCAAGGCCCACTCTGTCCTCTAGCTTTGATCCATCTTTGTAGCATGATTTTCCAGATGGGAATACCAGGACTTTGTCAATCCAAGACTGAGCCGTTTACAGCATTCGACTACAAGCATCGTCTCAGCTATCCAATCGGAAACCTCCTCCATTAATTCAATGTATCCAATCGGAAAACTCCTCCATTCCATCCAGGTTTCTTATCGTCGCCTCGATTTTACCGCAATGGTATGAGCTGCTCCCATTCTCAATCCATTCTCCCATCGCGTTAAGTCTCGGCCGCAGTGACTGCCTCACACTTAACCTGTATGGAAATGGGTCGGATATCTAGAACAGTCTCCAGTGCCCTAGTGGTCGTGATACTCTTCGCTCCGCCTATGCCAAGACAACATGGTCTCAGAACCTGTCATATGGTTTTTATGTAGCACTTTTTCTCCATAGCAGTCCACCATACTATTAAGGCGTAAGTAAGCATTAGTCTAATCACGCTCCTGTAGAGCCAGTGAACTATTCTCGGATTCAGGTCCCATTTTGAGTTTACCGCCCGTCTACATAGTGCCCAACATCTGTGAACCTTTTCAGTACGCTCCTGAATTTTACTCTTTGAGTTCAGTTTCTTGTCCAAGATCATACTTTAGCAGTTGACCTTGGCAGATATCCAAAACGTCTTATTGAGGAAACGTGGTGCGTTAAATAACCTCACCTTTGTCTTCCTCGTGAACAGGCATATTACAGTCTTCTCTGGGTTAACAAGGGTCTAGCCCAGTGCCTATGCCATATGCCACACCCTTTCGGCTCTTCTGCATAGCAGGTTCGGATCCTTGCCCCTTAGATGTATTATTACATCTCCTCATAGGAGTGGCGATAAAATGCTGCCCTGTGTCGTGCCTTGTGCCACTTTCTCCCTTATATTTATGCCATGGGATACAGAATTTATCAACCTGTTCCTTAGAATATGGTTTATCCAGTCTCTTAGGTCCAACCGGTACTCGTCTAAGCATTTGATCAGTGTGTAGTATGGTCAAAAATCAGTCTACAACCTGAAATAAGTTAATGGCACACCACCCAACCGATATCATTGCTCCCACTCTGTATTTGGGCGGAACATGCTCTGCGATTCAAAGCATGAGAGCAGTGCAACTCACCACTCGGTATTTGCACTGCTCTCATTCTTTGAATCGCAGTGCATGTGCAGATAAAATATAAAGTGGGACCGATATCATTAGTTGTTGGTTGGGTGGTGTCCCATTAGCTTATATCTTCAATTTAAACAGATCTCCTAAATAGCGTCTAAGGTACCTAGAAGCTGCCAAAACAGCTTTTTCGCTGTTTTGGCAGAAATTTGGTACATAAAGTGCAACTATGCTCTTCATTAAGTTATTTTTGGCGTCTATAGCAGAATCTATGGTGGTGGGTTCCCAAGGTTCGTCCGAACTTGACACATTTCTATTTGTTTACAATATACTGTCGGGGTTTACTATAAGAGCGCTTCAAAAGATTTTTTAAATAACACAAAAACGATTATGGATATCAATGAAATTCTTTTTTTTTGTGAAAGTATGTTCGATGTCATTATTTATGGAACTCGATTTTTTTACATGGCCACCACGGGCACGCCTGCAGAAGCCCAGAGGCTCAATCCAATTTTCGACGCGTTTCAATCATTAATCGGCCGATACTGCTAAAATTTTGAGTTCAGTATTCGTCTTACGGCGACAAATCACACGACCAAGGCGGACGATTTCGTAAGATATCACTTTCTCCAATGGTTTCCAATAAATTGATGGAGACATTCACTGTGTGGCTTGTGGCCCCGACCTGTTGAAATCACATGTCTTCCAAATCCGTATCAACCAAAAATATTCTCTTATCATTGAACAGTAGCTTTTCCAATTCACAATAATGTGCCGGTCTTGAAAATCACGAAAGAAGTACGGCCCAATGATGCCGCCAGCCCATTAACCGCAACAAAACGTAATTTTTTTCGGGATGCAATGATGACTCGTGGAGTATGTGTGTCTGACCCATAACGCATATTTTGCTTATTGACGAAGCCATTTAGCCAGAGGCCACCGTAGCGCTGAACGCCTGGGTTCGAATCCTGGCGAGACCATCAGAAAAAATTTTCAGCGGTGGTTTTCCCCTCCAAGCTGGCAACATTTGTGAGGTACTATGTCATGTAAACCTTCTCTCCAAAGAGGTGTCGCACTGCGGCACGCCGATCGGACTCGGCTATAAAAAGGAGGTCCCTTATCATTGAGCCTAAAACTTTAATCGGACTGCTCTCATTGATATGTGAGAAGTTTGCCCCTGTTCCTTAGCGAAATGTTCATGGGCAAAATTTTCAATTTGCATTCAGCCAGAAATGCGCCTCATCGCTTAAATGATTTTTCGATGATAACGATGAGGTCACTAACTCCGAATTTCGGTAGTAAATTTTAATAATTTCAACTCGTTGTTGGCTGGTTTATCTTTCCATCTTGAAATGACAAACCCTACTGAAGAGAAAGGCCAAAAGAGCGGCAATTTGTGTAGCATATTTGTGTAGCATCCCCGAATAAAATCCTACATATGTTTTTATCTTAATTAATTTACATTAAACTTTTATCCTTTAAAATTCTCCCTTACTTGTGCTCATTTGCATTTTATCTAATCCCATTTAAGTATAGTATTACACATGTTATATATGAAGTGTTTTGCCAGCAATTCTTCCGCACCCCCAAAATTCCCCTTTGTTTTAGTTTCATTTTCATGTTTTCGTATGACAAAGTGTCAAGGTAAAGAAAATTGTTGCCGCTTAATTTTCTACCTACACAAACCTAACTTTGTAGCAAAAAGTCAATGAAGAAACAAGAAAAAACCAAGTAAAATGTACGGCCCTGCCGAACTTTTGATACCCACCACCATAGATATATTCATCATCCTATTTTACAATAAATCCACTACCATATCCAAAGTTATATTTAAATATGGGTTGGTCTGCAAATTTCGCCCATGAACATTCTACTAAGAAACAGAGACAAACTTCTCACATATCAATGAGTGCAATCCGATTCGAATTTAAGCTCAATGATACGGGCATCCTTTTTATAGCCGAGTCCGAATGGCGTGCCGCAGTGCGACAGCTCTTTGGAGAGAAGTTTTACAGCATTAGGAGGGGAAAACCACCACTGAATATTTTTTTCTGATGTTCTCGCCAGGATTCGAACCCAGGCGTTCAGCGTCATAGGCGGTCATGCTAACCTCTGCGCTACCGTGGACTCCATGGGTTGGTCTGGATCATATACAAACGCCGAAAACTCTTATATAAGCTTTGCATGGGATAAAGACACTAAATTGAAAGATCACTGTTTCAAATTCTAGTGTAATCTATTTATACATGTGTCATGGTTTCCCAGCACGGGATAGCCATTAGCGCTAAAAAGGCTGGAACTTTGAAGTCTAATCCATCGCTTTTACAAAAAGCTTCACTGCGAGTTACCTTGCACGTCTACAGTTTACGCATAGTGCAATGCTAGGGAGTAGCTACAATGGCAGCCGCGTACAATCAATAAGAGGTCGGGCGGCACCGGCTTTGGCATAAATACTGAGTGCCTACGATGCTCGATATGACAAAAGCGCGTTATTGGCGCCTTTGAATAACAAAAAGTTTTAATTTCATTACAGCTGCGATTTGGATCCCTCTCACGAATTACGTGTGACACAAAAACTCATATGATCACATCTAATCCAAATATTGTCCGATTTGCACCATATGCGGAAAGGAAAGACTTTCAATCGTGAGATTGGTCCATATGGGTGCTATGTCCAAATACGCTGTGAGCCACATCCAGAACGGAACATGTCCAATGCCAAATTGCAACAAAAGCGGGAATTTTATGGGCCCAACAACTTTAATCGGGAGATGGGTAAAAATGTCATATATATATATATAGACCGATCTAAACCATATTCGCCAGATTTTAGCGAAAACGCGTAATTAATGCGCCTTTTACGGTACAAAAAACCTTAGATCGATCGGTATATATTATTGGCAGCTATATCCAAACATAGACCGTAGAGGGACATAACACAACTAACTTTGACAAATTTTAGCGAAATCGGGTAATAAATGCGACTTTTATGGCCCAAAGTTAAGTCGGAAGAACGGTTTGTATGGCAGCGATATTTAACAAAATCGGGCAATAGCTTTATCGGGAGATCGGTCTCTATGGGGGCTATATCAAGATATAGTCCGATATAGGGCATCTTCCAACTTTACCTGCCTATGGACAAACCAGTAAGGAAAGGTAAAAATCGGACGGCGACGACTTTATAATACCCTACACCTGTATAAGAGCTATATCTAAATCTGAACAGATTTCTATGAAATTCACCTGTAATGTTGAGAGTTTAGACAAAATCCTTCCTGCCTAATTTTGAGAGAATCGGTTAGCACAAATCGGGCGAATATATATATGGGAGCTATATTTAAATCTGAACCGATATCTAGCAAGCTCCATAGATATTGTGGTAATCATCGAGAAAAGCGTTGTGCGCAATTTTAGCCAAATCGGTCAACAAATGCGCTTGCATTTGCTCTAGAAGTGAAAATTGACCGATATACATATATGGCATCTATATCTTAATCTCAATCGATTTCTATGAAATACACCGGTAATGTTAAAAGTCATAAGAAAATCATTTCTGCAAAATTTCGAGAGAATCGGTTAACAAATCACTATTTTATTGCAATATTACTGCAAATCGGACGAACATGTATGTGGGAGCTATATCTAAATCTGAACCGATTTCGAGCAAACTCTACAGATATTGTGGAAGTCCTCGAGGAAAGTGTTGTACAAACGTTTGGAAAGATTGGTCAATATATCCGCTAGGAGTGGCTCCAAGAGTGAAAATCGGGCGATATATATACATGAGAGCTATATCTAAATCTGGACCGATTTCTATGAAATTCACCGGTAATGTCGAGAGTTAAGAGAAAATCCTTCCTACCAAATTTCAAGAGAATCCGTTAACAAATGACCATTTTATTGCATTATTACTGCAAATCGGACGAACATGTATATGGGAGCTATATCCAAATCTGAACCGATTTCAATGGCATTCACCAGTAATGTCGAGAGTCAAGAGAAAATCTCTCTTGCCAAATTTCGAGATAATCAGTTACCAAATGAACATTTTAATGCAGTATTACTGCAAATCGGACAAACATATATATAAGAGCTATATCCAAATCGGAACCGATTTTTGCCGATTTCAATAGGCTTCATCTCTAGGGGGAAAAACATGCCTGTATCAAATTTGTAGACGATCGAATGAAAATTGCGATCTGTAGTTTGTACACAAAATAACATGGACAGACAGACAGGCGGATATAGCTACAATAAATCGAATCAGAAAGTGATTCTGAGTCGATCGGTATTCTTATCAATGGGTATATCTCTCTTCCTCTTGAGTGTTACAAACTAATTCATTAAGTTATAATACCCTGTATCACAGTAGTTGTGTAGGTTATAAAAACGAATCTTAGAATAGTTTCAGCTTAAAATCTTTATTTTTAAAGACTGTAGCGTGATTACAGTAGACAGACGGACGGACATGGCTACACGGTTTTGAAATTTTACGATGATCAAGAATGAATATAAATTCTTTATAAGACCAAAAATAGATATTTCGATGTGTTGCAAACTGAATGACAAAATGAATAAATCCCCTGCCTTTTGGTAGTTGGTATAAAAAAATACAACACCCAATGTATAAAAATAAAGCTAAATGGTACTTACTTGTATTCCTCGGTTTCGTAGGTATGCAGGGGGCAGGAGGAGAAGCATTTATGTTCGTGCATTACCAAATGATGTTCACATGATGTACAATAATCTGGACGATCTTGACATGAGCCGCAATTAGCTTCACAGGGTACACAAGTATTGTTGTCATAATCTGTTTGGTGCACATACAAATTCACCCACACACACACAGAGAGAGAGAGTGAAGGACATTATGGAAAGTAGAAAGACAAACAATTGGAAAAAGGAAATAAGTAAAGTTTTCTTAATGGTTGGTGGTTGGTGACTTTAATGCTTACTCTCGTAATATCCTTCGGGACAAACTTGCAGGCAAACAGCCAAATCGGTGACATGCAAATGGGCGGGAGCACAAGTCAAACAACTGTCTTGGCCAGCACCGGCACAAGTTTCACACGACTCATGGCAGGGCCAGCAGACTCCACCCTGATTGGGGAAAGAACGAGGAGGACAGCGGCTTACACAGGTGCTGTGGGGGCAAAAGTTAAGAAAAATAAATTTTAAAATTGTTAGAATATGCTAGCAGACAGTTGTCTGACTTACTTATCCAAGCGATAATGTTTACAAGCCACACACTGGGTTGGGCCTCGCCCATAACATCCCTGGGAATCACATTCCGGATCGCAATCATGTAAAACTAATTTATTATTGGAATCAGCCATAACATTTTGCCTTTGCGGTGTGGGTATATTATGGCCATCCACCGTGGTCACCACCTGTTCGGGATTGGAACCAGCTCCGGTGTAAAGATTTTGAAAGTTAATAAAACTACTAAACTGGTTGTCGCTATTCAAGGGTTGTCCCAAATCCGATTCGGTGGGGAAGGTATAGACCGGATCACGTATGGGCTGCGATACCAAATCACTCTTCAGACGCATGGGCTGTACTGCGGTGCCATAGAAAATCAATTGCCATTTGGATAGAATGCCAGGTTGATTGACTCGTCGCCGTCCTCCATTGATGATCTGTAAAGACCATCTGCCCTCGGCCTTCTCACCCCAGAAATGCACACTCAAGAAAGGCCAATCATCAAAATTGGACTTGATAATGTCGCGAGGTCTCTCAAACAGCAAAGTGCTGGTAGTACCCATGGGCGATGTCAGCAGTATACGCAGATTTCCTCTGGGGAAAAATCTCAGGGTAATGCGACACTGTACATGTTCCAAGTAACGAACTTCATTAATAGTTCCCGCACAACCATTCACATCCATATGGGTGGCCAAAGTATAGCCATAGGTGCCTTCTATCTTGCGATCTTCATTGTTTTCCCTAGACTTGCATATATGCTGTGGTGGTACTGTACTCCATTGCTCGGCCAGTGATACCATGGCTCCAGCATCCATAAGGCCATAACCGAATTTGTGGGAATACTTGCGCTTCACTCCATTCAACATCCAGCCGGATTCCTTTTCCAGGGGAGCTGGTCGCGAAGTGTACACCACCAGATATTGCATGTCACGCCATGTTAGATTGGGATTAGCCTCCAAAGCCAAGGCACAAATGCCAGCAGCCAAAGGAGCTGAAGCCGAAGTACCTGTATGCTCGACGGTACAAATATGATCGGGTCTCAAGCGACCATCCATATCGACGGTGGCTACACTCTTATCGTGGCCAGGTGTTCCAGAACTGTAAGTGGTGGCCAGTGTTGATGAGCATTCTTCCAAATACCAAGGTTTGAAACTGCAAAAGAGAAATGTGAGAGAAAATTTTAGTTTCAAAGGGTAAAAATACAACAAAGGCTAAAGGAGTCGAGCCTTGAGAATTCATATCTGAAGGTGGATTATAATTTCAATAAGATTGTTAAAATTCCATGTAAATTTCTGACCTTGAATAACCTTCTTCTGTGGTTTCTTCAGATGCTATCCTAGCCCCGATGTGACCTCTTCACAATGGCTGTGATAATCTCTTAGCTTAAGTTTTCTTGCCATTTCTACACGTTATTCATAATATGGCCCTGAGTTAATTCGAGAATATAGGGGTGTCTAAAAAAAATCTCAGCAATGGTTATCACCTCCTAATGCTGGCGAAATTTGAGAGGTACTATGCCATGTAAAAAATTCTCCAAAGAGATGTTGCACTGCGGCAAGCCGTTCGAACTCGGCTATAAAAAGGAGGTTATTGAGGTTTAACTTGAATCGGGCACCACTCAGTGATAAGTTTCTTAATGGAATGTCAGGGGCATATTTGAATTTGCATAAAAATAGCTCTCTAATATCAAGAAGATGATCTACCACGTGCCTATTGATATTCAATGTTCGAGCAGAATATCGTTGTTGCCTGGGCTGGGGTCGCTGAGGCGAGTTATGGGCGAGTTTTTCAAGTTTTGTCCCATAAAAACGGATTTGTTGCTGGGGTGCAAATTTCTCCTATACTCTTTGACGAACTACTCAAAAAGCAAAACCAAGCGGAGAAAGCACGCAATGCTGGGGAGATTACTCATGTATTCTTAATGAGTCCTACCTACATCTTTTGCTATGAACATTCCATTAAGAATCAGGGGATACTTCTCTCAATTCAAGTTTTAGCTCAATGATATGTGGCCTACTTTTTTTTGCCAAGTCCGAACTGCGTGCCGCCTAGCAACACCAATTGTTAGAGAATTGTTTGAACATGGCTGGGATGGGCACGACGCGCCAGACTTTCGGCGTCATGGGCTCTCTGATCAACAGGGGCCTCCATATGTGTATGTCCGACTTGCTTGCCAGTAACAAGTCAGTCTGAAAATCAAATCTCTTCCTCAGTCTCTCCACTTGAAGAAGAGCCTAGTTCCTCTCCATTTCACAATACTTAAGACACTGAAAATCCCAGCCGCTCAATAAAGAAAGCTAAAGAAGTTTCTTTTGGGGAAAGAGAACGATATTTATTCAGTTGCATTGGATTCAGTTAGAGGGTTTGACCTTATCAGTTTTGGACTTGGAGATTACTATAATACCTCTTCCGTAAGCTCAGAACCTACAAATCTTGTGAAGCAGGAACCATCTCTATCGGTGAAGATGCACGCTACCACCATGGCATGTCCCCCCTCTCTGAAAGGGTCAGCAACCGACTTGAAATAGTTGAACTAAACCCTTATCATATAGTCCCCTGAGATCGGTCTTTTATCTCAAATCTTCGTATGAAGCATGGCTGATCATCACTTTACATTTCAATATGCACTTTTCCTTGTTAGAACGATGTCTCCAGCTTTCCTTTGCTCTAGCTGGCAACCGAGCAAAGGAAAGCTGAATACATCGTTCTCACAAGGAAAAGCGCATATTGAAATGCAAAGTGATGATCAGCCATGCTTCATACGAAGATTTGAGATAAAAGAACGATCTCAAGGGACTACATGATAAGGGTGAAATGTAAAGTGATGATCAGCCATGCTTCATACGAAGATTTGAGATAAAAGACCGATCTCAGAGGAATATGATAGGGGTTTAGTTCAACTTTACTGTAGAGCGCATCTTCGACATAAAAGGATAAACCCTGAAGTGCTAAAGAAATCGAACGATCGGAAGCCGGCACCCCTATGCCTGTGATGGAGTTGAAGAATGTGGCCATAAAAGGCACACGGCCTTCACCATCGGGAAAAATTGCGCCTAGTTTTAAACCTCTGCCAAGAAAGCCTTCTACAAGAAAGACGGGATTAATAATGTTTAACCAGACTTGGAGACATGAGCATACAGAACAATTAGTCATAGAAAAAAGTCTGTCATTATACAAAAACACATGCATTGGGAAAAAGTACAGCCAATAGACAGGGTTGTCGAGCGTGGTTAATGTGGTAATTGTATCATAGAAGCGTTTTCGCAAATAATACGATTCAATTACAACATAGCAACGCTCATCTAATATGCTCGAAAAGTTTTCTAACCAAAGACGAAACGCGTCCCATAGTGGTTGGTGTGTGTTGCAATCACTGGCTTTCCTTTTTCATTTGCAAAGAAAATGTCCGATCATTGAGCTCGTCTCGCAACGTGCGCATTCAGAAAGCCTTGTAGCCTTTGGCATCCAAATGGCGGTACGTTCGCTTCCTAATGCAATTCGCTACCTTCGGAACGCACTTTGTTCGCTTCCTAACGCGATCGCTCGCTTCCAAACGCGATTCATTCGTTTCCTATCGGGTACTATACGTTTCCTAACGCGATTCGTTCGATTCTAAATGTGATTCGTTTTCTTTCGAATTAGCTTCTTAGCTCCATCCTAACTTTCTGGCGTTCATTTGTTTCCTATCGGGTACCATTCGCTTTCTAAGGCGATTCATTCGCTTCTAAATGTTATTAGTTTTCTTTCTAATTCGCTTCTTAACTCCATCTTAACTTTCCAGCGTTCTTTTCCATATTTTGAACTGTTCGCTCCCTCCTAACTCTGCTTTTATCTTTACAGGCTCGTAAAGATTCTACCCAATATAGTGGTGAAACCGGTGGTGCATGCCCAAGCCAAATCTGAACACCTGCATCAACTAACGTCAGCCTGTAGATATCCTAATACCCCAACTAGCCGCTAGAATGCATCTTTTTGCAAGATAGTTTGTCTATTAGGTACCATGTAATTTCCCTGAAGTTGACTTCTCTGTTACTCTACTCGTATCTTTCATAGAGATCCTGGTTGAAAGGATTAGGCTTCAATATGACTTAAATCTAACCTTTGCTACTTCTTCGATTACATTTCTAGTGTCACAATTTGAAACTCACGCCTCTACTTGTGTGATTGGTCCATTCACGCTATTCGTTCGCTTAGATTTGCTTCGCTTACATAACATCTTTGCTTACGCGATTTATTCGCGATCGATTCTCTTACACGATTCGTTTGCTTACACGATTCTTACCCTAACGAGATTCGTACGACTATGCGGTTCCATTGTTTACGCGATTTATTGGTTTACGCGATTTATTGGTTTACGCGATTCATTCACTTACGCAATTCTTTCCCTAACGAGATGCCTTCGCTTACGTGATTCATTCGGTTACGCGATCTATTCGCTTACGCAATTCTTTTCCTAACGAGATTCCTTCGCTTACGCGATTCATTCGCTTACGCGATTCATTCGCTTACGCGATTCATTCGCTTACGCGATTCATTCGCTTACGCGATTCACTCGCTTACGCGATTCATTCGCTTATGCGATTCATTCGCTTATGCGATTCATTCGCTTATGCGATTCATTCGCTTATGCGATTCATTCGCTTATGCCATTCATTCGCTTATGCGATTCATTCGCTTATGCGATTCATTCGCTTATGCGATTCATTCGCTTATGCGATTCATTCGCTTATGCGATTCATTCGCTTATGCGATTCATTCGCTTATGCGATTCATTCGCTTATGCGATTCATTCGCTTATGCGATTCATTCGCTTATGCGATTCATTCGCTTATGCGATTCATTCGCTTATGTGATTCATTCGCTTATGCGATTCATTCGCTTATGCGATTCATTCGCTTATGCGATTCATTCGCTTATGCGATTCATTCGCTTATGCGATTCATTCGCTTATGCGATTCATTCGCTTATGCGATTCATTCGCTTATGCGATTCATTCGCTTATGCGATTCATTCGCTTATGCGATTCATTCGTTACGCGGCTTACGCGGCTCATTCGCTTATGCAGCTCATTCGCTTATGCGACTGTTTCGCTTCCGATATTCCTTTGAATATGAGATTCCACTTCTTACGCTATTGCTTCGTTCTCGCGATTTATTTGCTAGTGGGAGTATATGCGATTTCTTCACTCACACGATTACTTCATTCATGACATTTCTTCGCATTAGTTAGTACTTCGCTCACGCGATTGCTTCGTTTGTGCGCGATTCAATGGTTGACGTAATTTATTCGCTTACGCGAATGGACTCCGCGATTTCTTCACTTTCGCCATTCCTTTGCTGAGGGATTTATTTGCCAATGAGGATTTACTACATTTATTAGCTCAAGAGATTATTCGTATTAGTTAATTCTTCGTTTGCGGAATTGCTTCGTTGATGCGATTTTTTCACTTATGCGATAATTCAAATACGCGATTCCTTCGCTTGTGCGTTTTTATACCCATCAACATAGGATGGGAGTACACTTATTTCATTTAGAACACATTGAAAAATTCGTCTATTATCCCATAAAGTATATATGTTCTTGATCGTCCCGACGTCTGGCGAAATCACAACATATCGGTTCAGATTAAGATATAGCTGCCATATAAACTGATCTCCCGATTTGACTTCTTGAGCTCCTGGAAGCCGCAATTTTTGTCCGATTTGGCTGAAATTTTGCACGTTGTGTTCTGCTATGAGTTCCAACAACTGTGCCAAGTACGGTCCGAATCAGTCAATAACCTGATATAGCTCCCATACGAACAGGTCTCCCGATTTGACTTCTTGAGCCCTTACAAGCCGCAACTTTTTTCCGATTTTGATGAAGTTTTCCATGTAGTGTTAGTTATGACTTCCAACAACAGCGCCAAGTACGGTTCAAATCGGTATTTAATTTGATATAGCTCCCATATAAACCGATCTCCCGATTTGACTTCTTGAGTCCTGACAAGCCGCAATTTTTGTCCGACTAGGCTGGGGGGAAAGGATGCAGTGTTTATTGACATTTGTCTTAAATCTCTGGATGTCATAGTGGGTGGCAAAAACATTAGCGGGAAGTCGATTCCACATACAGCGGTTAGGGCGAAATAAGAATTCTCCCTATAATGCATTAGGCGGTCCGTCGGCCAATCATTTACAAACGGGTGTGAGTTCCTGGAATGTTCCTCCAGGGATGATTTTGAAGCTCCACCCCATACATGTGAGCTGTACTCCACTTTCGGCCTTATGAAAGTGGTATAGATTTTAAGAAGATCAGACGGAGTGAAGTAATTCTTATGCCGTTTAAGGAATTCTTAGAACTTGCATGCTTTTTTCGTCACTTTAAATACATGTTTAGTCCAACGAACATCTCTTTGTATTTTCATGCCCAGAACATCAAGAGCTTCTGATTGCTCAACATCTATACCGTTGATAGACAAAGATGATCGTAATGGGTCAGCGAATTGTTTGCGTGACAACAAACAGCACTAAGTCTTCCGTGCATTCAAATCTACTCGATTCATTCGACCCCACTCAGAAATGGCCAGCAAATTTTGGCAGAGTGTATCATCCATAACCCGCCTCTTGCCCTCAATCTCTAAAAGACTCGGCACTTTTTTTTTTTTTTTTTTATTATTATTCGTTTCTTTATTTTGCAATTATCATTTTAATCCATAATTTCATACAAAATTAATAATGTTTGGTTTATATATATAAATATTTACAGTTCATTTGAAATTAATTAATTTTGCAAACAAGAAACAAGCAAGTTACTTTGACAATGGTTTTGAAAAAACCGTCAGTCGTAAAATAGAAGTTAATATCATGTTCTCGTAAAATTATATTCATTTATTAAGAATTCTCTGTACTTTGAACCAGATTTTAAATATGTGACAAGTTTTCTCCAGTGGTTTACATTACTGCCGTTTAAAATGTTTATTGTATCTTCTTCAGTTAATATTGGTGTTTGAAAGATTCGTATTCTGAACTCTCTCATAACTGGACAAACTCCCAAGAAATGGCGTATAGTTTCCTCTTCATTCAGATTACAAAGGGAACAATTTTTCATTTCATTCTCCGCGTAAAAATTCGTTGCATTCAAATGGACTAATCCGCATCGCGCCTTAAATATCCAAGATATTTCCTCGCTGGAAAAAGAATCAGTAAAGTAAAATTCTCCTCTAGTGTGATCTAAGAATTTATATATTCTTGACATGCTTTGTGATTTTTTCCTCAGATTTTCATTTATTAATTGTATTTTTTTATTATAAACAATATGTGAATTAAAAATTTTCCATTCATGTTCCTGGGAAGTATTTGGCCATTGGACGTTCAAATTTTCCGCTAGTGCTTTGACCTCCGTTACCCAGAATACTTCTTCCTGCAACAGCAATTTTGTTAGTATTTTTGGCAATCGATTTTCATGGTACTTGTACATTATTTGGTAAATGTAATGTAGATGAAGATTTATTGTGTATAAATGGCAATTTTCGACAGATGTCTCCAGCATCAACGCGTAATTCGGGGTGAAATTTGGTATTTTAAGTATTTTCTTCAGAAAGTAGCGTTGCAAATTATCAACTTCCTCAAAGTGAGAAAAGCCCCATACCTGAGCCGCATATGTCTGAATTGATCGAACGACAGCTTGATATACGTCCCACTTCTTTCCTATCTTTATTTCTCTCTTTCGAAGTAAGCAATCCCACGTTGCATTTATAGCTGTTTTTGACTCATCTGTTCGCTTTTCTATATGTTTTGTAAATTTTAGTTTCGGCGTAAATGTTACTCCTAAATACTTATACTCATTTACTACTTTTATCGGCTGCCCTCCGTATGTCCATTTTTCGTTGTGGCTCTGACGTCCTCCATTTCTAAATATCAACATTTCTGATTTGTCCATGTTTACTTTAAGGTTCCAGGTATTGCAGTACATTTCTAATTTGGAAATCATGCTCTGCATTGTTGATATATCATCGGCAAGTATTACTATATCGTCCGCGTATAACAGAAGTCTTATGTTTAGATGTTGAATATAAATTCCTCCTTCAAGATATTCATGCAAATCATTAATGTACAGTGAGAAAAGTATCGGTGATAGTAGACATCCCTGCTTAACTCCTGAATTAGTTTCAAAATAATCTGATAATTCTTCTCCCGTCCAGACTGCGTATTGTGTGTTGTTGTATATACTTTGAACTAATGTTATAAATTTGTTTGATACGCCCATCTGTGAAAGTTTATATAGTAGAGACTTTCTGAAAACATTATCAAATGCCGCCTTAAAATCTACGAAAAATGCATATATCTTCTTCTTTTCTTTTAATTTTAGGCTTACAATAGATGCCAGATTATATATGTTATCTACCGTCGAGTAGCCTTTTCTGAATCCAGCCTGGTATTCTGTTAAAATTTGGTGGTATTCCACCCACTTGCAAAGTCGTTCATTTAGAATACCCATCATTATTTTCGCTAAACAATTCATAAACGCAATTCCTCGATAATTTGTTGGTTGGTACAAGTCACCTTTTTTGTGAATTGGAAATATTACCGTTCTTATAAAAGTATTATCAATTATTCCAGTATCAAAGATTGTGTTATATCTTTTCAATATTTGTTTATGGAAATCATCTGAGGCATATACGATATGCTCATATGGGATACGATCCTCTCCCGGAGCTTTGTTCATCTTTAAGTTTTTCAAAACATATTTGAGCTCATCCATGCTTATTTCTCTATCTAGTATAGCATCGGTGTTCCAGTTGGGCGCATAACTCATTTCTAACGAACTGTGTGATGGGTTCAATAAATTTTCAAAGTGTATTTTGAAATTATCTGCTGATAACACGCTACTTATTTGGAATTTATGATTTCTAATTTCTTTAACTGCCTTCCACCATTCCTTGGAATTCGTTACATTATTTACAGTGTACATCAGTTTTTCATTATAACTCTGTTTACTTGACTCGGCACTTGGTCGAATGAGTACGAATGACAGAGATTACTGCAATCCGCAAATAAGTAGAACGGAATCGATGTCTGACACAAAAGATCGTTGATGAAACTAAAAAGAAGAGATGGAGAAAGAAAAAGAACAGAGCCCTGGGGTACACCTGCGGTCAATTTATGCTCATTGGATGAGAACCCTTCTATAATGACTCGTATAGTGCGATCTATGAGAAAGCTCGAAATAAATCGAACGAAGCCATTACCGACACCAAATGCGACAAGCTTTGATATCAGCGCGCCGTGTCAGACCCTATCAAATGCCTTGGAGATATCCAGAGCTACAACCTTACTCTCACCAGACTGGTGGATTAAGCGAATCCAACATTTCGACAGAAATTCCATGAGGTCGTCCGTAGCGATTTCTGCGGAACACATACTGTTGATTGCTAAAAAGGCCATTAGACTCTAAATACCTCACAAGATAGTGATTAACCATGCTCTCCATAACCTTGGAGAGAGCGGAGCATATCCCAGGTTTGTTCGCCTCACCATCTTGGGTATTGGCTGAACGTTCGCAATCTTCCAACGTCCGGGAAGACTCCCTCACCGTAGGCAAGGTTGAAAAGGTTGCGTTATGGACGAGCAAGCGTCGAAGAATACTTGCGCAAGGCAAGTGTTGATAGGCCACCTGGGCCTGGGCCTGGGGTTTTTATTTACTTTTAGGTTCTCAAGAACCCTTTTAACTCCACAAGTTCGAAAAAATATCTAGTGTCATGCCAAATATATTTTCGATTAAGGGGTTGATTGCTGTCCGGCAGGGAAGAGTTCCTGCATATAAATCAACCAACAGGTTAGCCTTATCAACCGGGTCAGTGAACGTTTGATCGTCTCTAACAAGAGTGGGGATAGATGAAGAACTACATTTTACACTTTGCACGAACGACCAAAAGCTCTTACTTCCTCGCGTCGAAGCAAGAACCTTAGTACATGAGGCTTTTACGGTCTTTATGGCAACTATATCCCAATGGGTGTCCTACTGCATCTCTATGTTCCAAATTTCAGTCAAATCTGGTAGTATATGCGGCTTTTATGGGTTTAAAGCCCTGAATCTGTAGATTGGTCTATATGACAGCTATATGAACATATAGCCTGATATGGACCATATTCGGTTTGAATATCGAGGACTGTAGTACAACTCACTGTTCCAAATATCAGCGAAATCAGATAGTAATTACGTCTGTTATGAACTCAAGACCTTAAATCTCCAGATCGGTCTATATGGCAGCTATATCCAAATATAGTTTGATTAACGAAATACGGATTACTACGATTGGCGTTAATATCTTCCCAGACAGCCATTAAATCCCTGGAGTACGTATTTCTGAACACAAACACCGCCCTCGACTGTCGCAGATCTCTCAACGAGATGGCGGAACAGTTGAAAATTCACCTGTTCTGGGTGCCGGGCCACAGAGATATCCCAGGGAATTGTAAAGCGGATGAGCTAGCGAGACTAGGAACTACCTTACACACTCCAGGGATACTGGAATCTGTGGGTATGCCTCTAGCGACATGTAAGCTAAGTTTTCAGGACCAAGCCCGAAGGGCAACGAATGATACATGGTCACAAAGAGGGGGCTGTGAGCATTCCAAAACTATGTGGCCTCATCTAGACTTGAAGAGGTCTACTGCTTTGCTATCATTGGCTAGAACAGACGTCTCAGTCATTGTGTCTGTCATGGCAGGTCACTGTCTAATCGGAAAACATGCTGACAGACTGAAGGTTGCCAGCAGCGACTTTTGCAGAAGCTGTAGGGACATTGAGGAAGTAGACACTATAGAACACCTTCTGTGTGTGTGTCCCGCACTAGCAGTTAGAAGGAGTTCCATTTTAGGTTCTCATTTATTTGAGAACCTGTCTGATTTAGCGGATGTGAACATTCGAAAGTTATTGGATGGTTCAACGGTAGGAACTAGAATGTATCTTCCTTCTTCTGTTCCTGTCGTATCGTAATGGACGCAAACGTCTATGTGAGTCTGATGGCAGACTGCTACTTAAACCTATAACCTAACGAAATACGAATCGGTGAAAACTTTCATCTGAATATCTCAATTTGTTAAGGCTGTAGAGAGATTACGACAGACGGTCAGACACAAGGACATCATTGAATTGTCTTAGAATTTTCAGGACGATCCAAAATATATGTACTATGTAGGGTCGAAAATTGATATTTCGTTGTGTTGCAAACGCAATGACTAAATGAATATCCTATGGTGGTGGTTATAAAAAATTACCTTCCATTAATTATTAATTTAATTTTGTGAATCCTATCAATCACCTTCAAGTAAAGCCTTTAATATTCGCACCACATTCCATTGATCCTATTTTTTATTTGTTTTCCTTGACCACATAAATAATTAATAGTTGTACTATATAAACTAGTGGCTTTTTAATAATAATTTTTAAATGCATGTATATTGGATATTTACAAATTAAAAAGCTTATAATTGGCCATTAGGGCATTGGCTTAAGGCTATATGCACTTGTATGGTGTGTACGTGTTTTTCAATATTATCAGCTATGAGGCATAATTATGCATTAACAGCAATTGGCCCCTTAGGTCACTCGAACCTATGAATTTTCCTTTTTGCTCTCATTACAGGCACGAATATTTATTTCCTGGTAAACCATTGGCCAACACAGAGAACTATAAACATTTTTGTTTTTTCTTTCTTCTTAATCCTTTTTGAATTATTCAACCACCATATTTAGTGGACGTACATTAAATGGCATGTTAATAGAAGTTTTCAATTTAATATTGGCTTGGCTGTTGTCTGCCCGGCTTTGTTCTGCTAGAAAGTTGTCATGTATGGGATAAAAAATTGGAAAACATGACATGGTGTAGATTGGATTTTAACTGATTTTAATTTAAATTTAAAATGAAATTAATGTTTATGGAGTTGTTAATAACTAATGGCAATATATGTTTAAAAGGTGAATATAATTTGTAATTTGTAGCTTTAGCCAGAGTAAGTGAAATATTGTGAGAGGTTTTTGTGGCATGTTCAAAAAAATTGTAAAATAAAAATTGAACTCAACTTCGAAAAATGTTTTAAGAGCAATAATTCTTTTTAATGCTGCGAACTTGGTAACAATATGTGAATGTCATAAGAAATTTAGTACCAATATCGAAAGCTCATTTTATGCTCTTGAAAACTTGATTTCAACTGTCTAAAAGTCTGTTATAGTTTAGGAACTATGATAAATTTATTAAAGAAATTAAATAATTAATATTAGTCATACGCAACCTTGTTCCAAAATTAGGATGTATTTAAAATTGGATTCGTGTGGGTAATTATGGGTCGATTTTAAAAAACCTGGACTTAAATCAAAGCTAACAAAATTTGCTTTGGATTGCAATGTATAAAATAAATATTAATTTTATAAGACCAGAACCTTACTCATAATCAGATAACACAATATCTAAATTATTTGGTCTCGACTAATTTTCTATGTTTTTATGTTTTTATTCAACTTGACGGAAATATTAAGATATTATGTAGCTTTACCGTTCTCTATTAAATAAAAACAGTAAGGAAAGGCAAAAGTCAGGCGGTGACGACTGTTTAATACCCTACACCTACCCCATATGTACAAAGTGGGAGTCATAATTTGATCCAATTTGGATGGGCCTCGCCGGATGTTTTCAGAGAGGTTATTAAACAATCCGTGCCACATTTCGAGCAAATATGTTCAAAATGTAAGAACTATAGCAAATTACGCAAAATCTGACAAGCTATATAAAATTCTGACCCGATTTCGACCGAAATTATTAGTTCTTGTGGAAGTTGTCGAGGAAAGCGTTGTGCAAAATTTTGGTAAAATTGGTCAAACAATGCGCTTGCAGTGGCTCTTGGGGTAAAAATCTGGCGATATACATATATGACAGCTTATTTAAATCTAGACTGATTTCTATGAAATTCACCACTAATATCAAGAGTCATAAGAAAATCCTTCCTGCCAAACTTCGAGAGAATCGTTTAACAAATGAGCACTTTATTGCAAATCTGAAGCGATTTAGACCAAACTTCTCAGATCTTGTGGACGTCGTGGAGAAAAGCGTTGTGCAAAACTTTGGCAAAATTGGTCAATAAATGCGCTTGCAGTGGCTCTAGAAGTGAAAATCGGGCTATATACATATATGGCAGCCATATCTAAATCTGGACCGATTTCCTTGAAATTCATCAGTAATGTCGGGAGTCAAGACTAGTCGACAGAATCGGTTAATAAATGACCACGTTATTGCATTATTAGCCCAAGTCGGTCGAACATATATATGGAAGACGTAACCAAATCTGAACCGATTTTTTCCAATTTCAATAGGCTTAGTCTCTAGTCCGAAAAATATGTCTGTATCAAATTTAAAGACGGTCGGACGGAGATTGCGACTTGCACTTTGTGCACAAAAGTAACATGGACAGACTGACAGACAGACTGACTGACAGACAGACAGACAGAGAGACAGACAGATAGACAGACAGACTGACAGACAGACTGACAGATTGACAGACTGCCAGACAGACTGACAGACTGACAGACAGACTGACAGACAGACTGACAGACAGACTGACAGACAGACTGACAGACAGACTGACAGACAGACTGACAGACAGACAGACTGACAGACAGACTGACAGACAGACTGAAAGACAAACTGACCGACAGACTGACCGACAGACTGACTGTCTGACTGACAGACAGATAGACAGACAGACAGACAGACAGACAGACAGACAGACAGACAGACAGACAGACAGACAGACAGACAGACAGACAGACTGACTGACTGACTGACTGACTGACTGACTGACTGACTGACTGACTGACTGACTGACTGACTGACTGACTGACTGACTGACTGACTGACTGACTGACTGACTGACTGACTGACTGACTGACTGACTGACTGACTGACTGACTGACTGACTGACTGACTGACTGACTGACTGACTGACTGACTGACTGACTGACTGACTGACTGAATGACTGACTGACTGACTGACTGACTGATAGACATACTGACAGACTGACAGACTGACAGACAGACTGACAGACAGACAGACTGACAGACAGACTGACAGACAGACTGACAGACTGACAGACTGACAGACTGACAGACTGACTGACAGACTGACAGACTGACTGACAGACTGACAGACTGACAGACTGACAGACTGACAGGCTGACAGACTGACAGACTGACAGGCTGACTGACTGACTGACAGACTGACTAGCTGACAGACGGACGGACATAGCTAAATCGATTCAGAAATTTATTCTAAGTCGATCGATATAATTATCAATGAGTCTATCTCTAGTTCTTCTGGGTGTTACAAACAAATGCACTAAGTTATAATACCATGTAACAAGTGAAAGAGTGCTAAGTTCGGCCGGGCCGAATTTTATATACCCTCCACCATGGATCGTATTTGTCAAGTTCTTTGCCCGATATCTCTTTATAGGGAAAAAATGATAATGGATAAAAATGGCCATATTTGGTATGGCTGTTGGAGACCATTGGAAAAAACTGCGATCTCTATAGGCTCAAGAAGTATAATGGGGAGATCAGTTTATATGGGTCCTATATCAGGTTATGACCCGATTTAGTCCATACTTGGCATAATTGTTGAAAGTTACATTAAAACACTTCATGTTAAATGTTAGCCAAATCGGATAATAATGGCGCCCTCTAGCGGCACAAGAAGGCAAAATCCGAAATCGGTTTACATGGGAGCTATATCAGGTAATAAACAAATCTGGACCGTACTTGGCGCAGTTGTTGTAGGTTAAAACAGAACACTTGGCGCAAAATTTTAGCCAAATGGAACAATAGGTGCGCCCTGTAACAGCTCAAGAAGTCAAAATCTAGGAGTGGTTTATATGGTACCTATATCAGGTTATGAACCGATTTGAACCATACTTGGCACAGTTGTGGGAAATTATAACAAAACACCTCGTGGAAATTTTCACCCAAATAGGATAAGAATTGCACCCTCTAGAGGCTCAAGAAGGCAAGATCCGAGATCGGTTTATATGGGAGCTATATCAGGTTATGGACCAAACTTAGTACAGTTGTTGGAAGTTGAAATGAAACACTTCATGCTAAATTTTAACCAAATCGGATAAGAATAACACCCTCTAGAGGCTCAAGAGGGCAAGATCCGAGATCGGTTTATATGGGAGCTATATCAGGTTATGAACCAAACTTAGTACAGTTGTTGGAAGTTGAAATGAAACACTTCATGCTAAATTTTAGCCAAATCGGATAAGAAAAGCGCCCTCTAGAGGCTCAAGAAGTCATGATCCAAAATCGGTTTATATGGCAGCTATATCAGGCCATGAACCGATTTGAACCGTACTAAGCACAGTTGTTGGCAATCATAACAAAACACCTCGTGGAAAATTTCAGCCAATTAGGATAAGAATTGCGCCCTCTAGAAGCTCAAGAAGTCAAGATCCCAGATCGGTTTATATGACAGCTATATCAAAACATGGACCGATATGGCTCATTTACAATCCCAACTGACCTACACTAGTAATTTCAATTCGCTAGCTTTACTCCTTCGAAAGTTAGCGTGCTTTCGACAACCAGACGGATCGACTTACATGTCATGACGATTAGATAAATAAATACTTTATGGGGTCTTAGACAAATATTTGGAGGAGTTACAAACAGAATGATGAAATTAGTATAACCCCATCTTATGGTGAAGGGTATAAAAGCAGAAAAAAAATGTATGGAATCCTTTATCAACTTACCCTCCTTGTGTTGCACTTGAAATCGACAAAGTGAATATGGAATTGGTGTAACCATCACAATTGCAGGAATCAGTGTAGCGACCACCATTGCCAGAGGCCCAAACAAATATGGAGCCTTTACCCTGACGACCACTTGTAACGCCATAGATAAAGGCACGGCGAGCCAAGGGACCAGGACCATCAACCGTGGAACCATCATCTTCGGGACCCCATGAAGCACTGTAGATATCAATGTGGGAGGGATTCAAACTCAAGGCTTGCGCTTCGACGACATCGTTAACTTTGCCATCCAACATGCGGACACCTGAAAGAAAAGAGGAAAGGAAAATGAATCAATATCAAAAATAATAAAAGAGGAAAAGAAGAGAGAACATATGCAATACCAAACTATAATTTTAATAAAAAAATCTTTAAGTTTAAAATTTAAAAATAATCATTTTGGGTGCTTATTAAAGAACTGATCACAAACACAGTCTTGACGTTTCATTTATGCGACTTAAACAATTTACCAATATCATCACCACACAACCAATTGAAAATTTATTTATTCTTGTTCACACCAGCAACTAAGTGCTTACAGCATTTTCCTTCAAGTCGCATGGAAACCCCTTTCTTATGGTTATTTTTCAACCACACAGCGAGCATAAGCCTTAAAGTCATTCATTGGATTCTTATAAAGCCTTAAGAATAAAAATAAGCACTTTCCTCACTTGATGCCATAAATTCTCTTTAAACAATCAATTTTCATCTCAAGAGAAAAACAGTGATGCTTATGTTTGTATATATTGGCGAGAAGAAAAACCTGTCTATGTGTCTATGACTTTGTGGTGAGGATAAACCATAATAAAAACCAAAGGCTATTATCTGTCAAAGAAATTCTTTTTTTTTTTTTTTGAACAAGGCGAATGGTGAAGTCGTATGCTCCCTCGTCCTTCATCAAGTTCTAGACAGTTTAAGCACTACTACGTTTCTTAGTCTTAACATCATCCCACAATGCGGACCTTTGTTAAATTAAGATGAAGGAACAAGTATGTATGGTTTTGATATGAATGATTACACTTATCAATAAAAGTAGCAAGGGTTCAGATAGTTTTTTCTTTTTAACATGGACAAGGTTTAGAAGAGAGAGGAAGTATGAAGAAAGTATATGTAACCTTGAACTTAGTCACCCCATCCCACATTTAATCAAAATCGACAAAATTGGAAAAATTCTTCTGTTACTGTGAAATTCGTAAAGATACCTAAAATTTTTTATTGTAATGGTTGCCCAAAAAGTAATTGCGGATTTTTTAAAAGAAAGTAAATGCATTTTTAATAAAACTTAGAATGAACTTTAATCAAATATACTTTTTTTACACTTTTTTTCTAAAGCAAGCTAAAAGTAACAGCTGATAACTGACAGAAGAAAGAATGCAATTACAGAGTCACAAGCTGTGAAAAAATTTGTCAATGCCGAGTATATGAAAAATCCGCAATTACTTTTTGGGCAACCCAATAGTTTTTCGACAATAGCACACACTGGTCTAACTTTTACAAGTTCTTTGCTTTGCTATTCTTTGAATAGAAGACCCTCCCCCTTACACCAAAAATACTATAAGGGATTCAAATGAAAGGTATTCAAGAGTTGTGATGAAACCGGGTATTGGTTTCTAATAGGGGGACTGAATTCAAACCCTGCATTTTAGGAATACAGCTCTGAGGTATTGTTCAGTGGAAATTTATTGGAGAGTACGCTTTAGTGAGAGATAAAGGGAAAGAGAATTTTTTTTTTTTTTTTCCGGTTTTTGGCTTTAACAAGGTGAACAAGCAAAATTTGTGTCTGAGAAATAATACCAAATTTCCCTGAAATCACATTTTTATATCCTAAAAATAACTAAAGAAAGATAAATTATGAACTTGGTTTTATAAAAAACAAAAAGACTTCAAAATTGTTTGTCATAGCTGTGAAAGCTAAAAGGAGATTTCGTTTGCTTAAATAGCAACAAAGAAAAGGAAAACATAATTAAAACTCTGTTCGCAAACAAATGCAATTGTTAATAAAAAAAAAAAAAAAATATTAAAAAAATGGAAACGATGAAAATAGAACAACTTATAAATCTAAGCACATTTTTGTTTTACAAATATAATATATGTGCAAATCTTTGTTAATTAAAAATCACAGAACTAAAAATTACCAAACACAAAAAAAGGGGAACATAAAGCAAAAATAGAAAAACATACAAATATAATAAAAGAATTAAAACATAGACCCTAAGTTTGACCTTAAAAACAAAAACAAACCAAAAATTAATTAACAGGCATAGAACACCTCAAAAAAAAAGAAAAAAAGAAATGAACTAAAAATTCGCAACATAAGACGAAATATAAAGCAAAAAAAAAAAAAAAAAAGTTTACATATAAAGAAGAATCAAAACTCAAGCAAAACGTTTCACCATTGAAACAAGAAAAACAAAAAAAAAAAAAACAAAACAAGTGTAGACGAATGTTGATTATGGATGTGAAGTTCTGACTAAGCCTTCGTCACACGCCTGGAAGTGCCGTTGATGACCAGATGCCTTCCAAATATAAAAAAAACAACAACAAGAAAATACTCAAAATCTCCTTTAAAAATATTTTTTTTTTTCTTCAAATATATTTATTATACTAAATGTTCCTTTAATTTTGAACACTTTGTTTTTTTTTGTAACACAATATAAAAAAAAAAAAAAAACAACACGATAAATATTATTTCTAAAAGAAAAATGTGTTTTATCATTTATTGCATTTTTTTTTATCTAAAATTGTATACCCAAAGATGTAATCCAAGAGAAGTTAAATTAGAATGAGACAAGAATATTGAAGAAAAAGCAAAGTAAACAAAAAAAAAAAAAAAAAAAAAAAAAAAAGAAAAGAGAAGTAACAGTTATTGATAAGTGAGACTTGAATCTAAGATTAAAAGAGAACCAGTTTTTTTTTGTTTCTTTTTATTTAAATTCATTAATGTTTATATCATAGCATAAAGGTAATCGAACTAAGAGAGTAATCATCTATTGAATTGACAAAATTATAGCGCTATAACAGCATAGGTGAGTGATTGTGCTCAGAGAGCAAAGCACTTAGATAATAAGAGAAATTTGTATTTATGTAGTTAAATGAATAATATTATCTAGATCTTTTCCTTTTTTTTTGTATTCTCTTTGAACTTTTTAAAAACGATGTTGTATCTGTATGTACCATATCATTGAATTCTATCTAACATCCAAATAAATTTATAGCATGCGACCAAATTTAATTTTTTATGTTCCTTTTGTTTGAGGGCAACGATATGATCATGTTGAGGTAAATTATCTTCTTATTGTCAAGGGGGGGTGTTGTGGGGACCGAATTGATTGGCTGTGGAGGGTGTAAATAAACCGGACGGACAATGTTATGAACAGGTAAATGGGAAAATGCTTGATAGGGTACTATCTTACAGTAGGGAGCCGAAGATAGTACAAAGGCTGCTTATTTTGGAAATAGCAGAAGGGGAGGGTGGCTCGACTCAAGCGACGGACTGGTTGACTTGACTTAGTTTCGTTATTTTAATGTAAGTATCCGATTTATGTTTTTTTTTTTATTTCTTGACACGCGAAATTTATGCTTATGACTGAGTGTATTTTATGGTGATGAGAACCCACCCACATCCGACGAGCTACCGCTTTGCCACCGTGTCAACCAAGGCCTTTTGAAATACACAAATTCCATAACAGGAAGTCATAACATATGGCGCCCAACGAAGGATACCTTTTGATTAGTTTTTAGTATGTTTTATGGTTCGTCCTGATAAATTGGATACCTCTGAGGTTCTAGAATTTCATATTGAGTCCAATTTATAACATGACTTGTTAGTGAGGTGTCAACTTGTATGGTCTCGTGCGAGTTTGAACCCCTTATCTGTGTTCATTTTGTGTCACGGAGGCACTTGGTATTGTAAGATCTTTATCAATGAGATTCTGCGATGGGGTTTTTTTTTTTTTATTCGGAGCAGCCTTATGAACTTTTAAAGGGTTTACAAGATGTGTTCAGATCGGGATTGGGAACTGTATGTGTGAGTGTTTTGGGGGGAAATTTATACTTTTATATAAGCCAAACTAAGGTACTCACAACACCGGAAACCTTGACAAGTTATTTTTTTTTGCAGACATATTTTAGGTTTGTTTATCTATTTTAGATTTGTTTATCTAGACGATTTGGTTAACAAATCATTTTTTTTTTTCAGCAATACGTATGATTATTTTTTTTTTTTTTTGTTTGTTTAAACGATTTATTTTGAATTTTTTTTTTTTTTTTTTTTTTTTTTTTGACCATTGGGGACAAGATTTGACGACTCAATAGGTAGAGTTGTATGGATAGACAGGATAAACCCTCTACAAACCCACTGAGTGGAATTGTACCACAGGACAGAAGGGTTACCCGAAGTGTTACTCGTGCATTGGAGGCACAGGTCGTCGGTTCCATATTGAACCAAATTGACACCGGTATTGAAAGACCAATCGACTTTATTCCGACCGACTATTTAAATCGCTGTGCAGATCTAGTTTTTGGAAGGGCCTCCTTGCCAGAAGTCCCCACTGTGAGAATAACGGACGAAGTAACTGTGGGAAGTGTGGATAGTTCAATTAGTTATTCCAGGAAGATAGAGAGGCTGTTTGACATGTCACAGGGCCAGGAGAATGTCAACATGCCACCGCAGGAGCCGCCTGGGGGTGTTTCCAATGGTGACACCTCATCAGGAGGTTTATCTCAATTAATGACGATGATAGGTCAACAGAATCAACTTATTATGACCTGTATGAATGAAATGCGGCAGATGAGAGGGGAGTTGACTTCTCTGTGCACTCGTGTCGCCGAAGTTGAATGCTCTGGTAATGCTATAACATTAAATCCACCGTCTGGTTCAAGTTCAACCCCAGAGGCAGCACCAAGGAGTTTGGGCTCAGGTTGTAATATACAAGGTGACAGGCGACCTAACGGTCTTGAGAATGAACACCACTCGTTGCAACAGGACCCGGAAGGGAACTATCAGCAACGTCGTGATCCGAACAGGAGTGTCGACATTACCTACAGCCCTAGAGAAATTGAAGTGCGCAAACCTATTGATTTGGATAGGTGGCACATAAAGTTCGACGGTTCTGGACGCGATATGACCGTCGAAAGCTTCATATTTCGCATAGAGAGGATGAGAGAGCAACATGGTATTTCATATTCACAGTTATTTAGTGATTTCCAATGTTTGGTATCAGGCAACGCGGCTAAATGGTTTTGGCAAGTCCGTGAGGATAATGCCGATGACGAAAATTTTGGATACTTCGCCCTTAGAAGGGAGCTATTGAGGCAGTTTAGCGCAAATAATTCTGATTATGAGATTATTAAGGAAATAATGGAGCGCAAACAACAGGTCGGAGAAGAATTTGAGGAATTCTATACCGATATTCATAACCTCACGTTTCGTCTGCGAAAGAAAATACCAGAAAAGGAATTAGTCGGTATATTAAGAAGCAATTTGCGTAGTAACTTGGCTAGCTTGACATTCTCTGCCAATATAACTACCATTGCTGAATTGAAGAGCGAGGTGAAACGAGCAGAAAAACTGTTAAAGGAAAGTAGACAGAGGTCCAGAAACATCAGTGAACTGTCGGGATTGACTTCACCTGTAGACAACGGGTTTGTAGAAATAGAGGCAATGTCCATGCCCAATAAGGATAGTAAGCCTTACAAGCCTAATGTATCCATGGCTCTTACATCCAAAACTACTACTCCAGGTATCTCATATAAACCACAGAGTTTGACTTCGATGCCTAGAGGGGACCTTCCGCAGAAATTGAACCACGAGCTTTGTCCCTCACCGTTTCATTTGAATTTGTGTTTCACGTGTGGTATGCCGGGGGATTTCTACCGCAAGAATACCCAGGAGTTTCGGCCAGAGAATGCATGTCGGTCAACTTTTCATGACATGAAGTGCTTCTTGTGTGGCAAGGATAATTCGTTTTGCACATACGCGCCAAAAAATCCACAGGTGGCAGAACTGACCGGGAATTTCTGCCAGACTCAAACTACCCCGGAATCAAATTGTTAAAAAGGGAGGAGTCGGATGATCCTGGGCTCAAAAAGAAACCGAATTCGGCTATAAAATCGTTGCACCAAAGAAAACTGGAGTATGAGAATGCAAGGGCTAGGATTTTTTACGAAGAAATTAGAAAAACCAGTCCTAAATTTAAGAAAATTGAAAAATTGAGAAATAAGTGCAAGATGATAAAAAGAGGCAGACGATTAGCTGTGGAGACTATAGTAACCTTGGATAACGATAACAGATTTTTTGCCAAGACGAAAGTAGGTGGGAAAGAAGTAATGGCGCTTTTGGATTCAGGCGCTGGTGCCTGCTGTGTTGGTAAAAACTCTGAACTTTTTTTACGTGATTTTGAAAAATCTATTGTGAAACTACATAATTTGGACGTTAAGACGGCGAATGGAGGTTCGGCATCGGTTAAGGGCATTATCACCTTGCCGGTTGTGTGGAAAAATACGGAGCGTAATTTGGATTTTCTCATTGTTCCTGATCTCCAGCAGGAGTTTTATTTTGGAGTTGATTTTTGGCGTGCCTTTGGGTTGTCAGTTGTGGGTGAGCCTGGTGTTTTTTTCAACAGTATTGCAGAGGTTGTTGCCGTGGGTGACGACGAATCGGATATTAATCAACACCTTTTGACGGATCTGCAACGGCAGAGAATGAATGAAGTCAAGCAACAGTTTCCTTCATTTGCTGTTCTGGGTTTGGGTCGCACCTCTCTGGAACAGCATGTCATTGAGGTTAACAAAGAGGACGTCCCAATTAAACAGAGGCATTACCCGGTGTCTCCGGCGATTCAGGAGCTCTTGTTTGCGGAACTTGATCGCATGCTTAAGCTGGGGGTTATAGAACCCAGCAACAGTAGCTGGAGCTCTCCCGTTACGCTTGTCAGAAAAGAGACCAAGAACCGTTTATGTCTGGATGCCCGGAAACTGAATTCCAGAACTATCAAGGATGCATACCCTCTTCCCCACATTGAGGGAATCCTGAGCAGGTTGCAGGAGACTAGGTATATATCTGCCATAGATCTCAAAGACGCGTTTTGGCAGATACCACTGGAAGAGAAATCAAGGGAGAAGACAGCATTTACAGTCCCTGGGCGGCCACTGTACCAATATACAGTGATGCCTTTTGGGCTCTGTAACGCCGCCCAGAGAATGTGCCGCCTTATGGATAAGGTTATACCTGCCGCCATAAGGAATAATGTGTTCGTCTACCTTGATGACCTCCTAGTGGTATCTGCCGACTTTGGCTCCCATATGGACTTGTTGATCAAAGTAGCGTCTTACCTGTCCAATGCTGGGTTGACCATCAATGTGGAGAAGAGCAAATTTTGTCAAAGACAGGTTCGGTATCTTGGGTTCGTTGTTGGGGACGGATTCATCAGCACGGATGAGACTAAGGTGGAGGCTGTGAGGGACTTCCCGATACCAAAGACTCCGAGGCAGCTACGAAGATTTCTTGGTATGTGTGGATGGTACCGCCGTTTTATCCACGATTATGCTTCGATTGCGGCACCTTTACATGAGTGCTTGGGGAAGGAGAACATCCGTCGGTTTACCCTGTCTGAGGAGGCACTGTGCGCCTTTGATCGTCTAAAGAATAGCTTGACTTCGGCTCCAGTCTTGGTGAATCCTGACTTCTCCAGGCATTTCTACGTCCAATGTGATGCCTCATCACTTGGTGTGGGTGGCGTTTTGTTTCAAATGGATGAGGAGGGACACGAACACCCGATCGCATACATGTCCGCAAAGCTCAACAAGGCACAGAGGAATTATAGTGTGACCGAGTTGGAGTGCTATGCCGCTGTACTTAGTGTGAAAAAGTTCCGGCCATACATCGAGGGGTTGCCATTCACTATTATAACCGACCACGCCAGCCTCAAATGGTTAATGAGCCAGACAGAGCTAGCTGGTCGGTTAGCCAGGTGGAGCCTGAAACTTCAAGCCTTTGAGTTTACCATTGAACATCGGAAGGGTGCTCAAAACGTCGTGCCTGATGCGCTTTCAAGGGCGCACATTGAGGAACTCCTGTTGACTGACAGACAATTGGATATTGACCTTCAGAGTCCCTGTTTCGATTCCGAGGAATATATGAAATTGAGAGAAGTGGTTTCGGAGGGCGAAGAGAGATCTCCAGACATTTGTATATCGGAGAAATACATTTATAAGCGCACAAACTTTTCAGTTGGAGACGCAGTTGAAGACGACAAGGCGTGGAAACTTTGGGTTCCCAAGGAACTACAGGCTGGACTTGTGCATGCCGCCCATTTTTCACCTTCATCAGGACATGGAGGTATACAGAAAACGCTTTCAAGGCTTCGTGAGAGGTATTATTGGCCCTCAATGTTGCGAGATGTCCAGGCTGTGGTGAAGCAATGTACAATTTGTGGCGTCAGTAAGAATCTAAATTCTTACAAGAGACCTGTCATGGGTAGACAATTTCTAACAGAGAGACCTTTCCAAAGGGTCTATATTGACTTTATGGGTCCGTATCCCAGGACGAAAGATGGTAATACTGTGATTTTTGTATGCCTCGATCATTTCACTAAGTATGTTCTACTTGAGCCGATGCGTGCAGCCACCGCAATCAACGTTGCGAAATTTCTGGAGAAACGATTGTTTCACGTATTTGGGGTCCCTGAATATATACATTCCGATAATGGGAGGCAATTTCTCTCGGAAATCTTTCGAGAGCTTATGGCTAAGTACGGCATAACGCATATAAGGACTGGTCAGTATGCACCGCAAGCGAACGCAGCAGAACGTGTGAACAGGTCCATCCTCCAGATGATAAGGTCTTTTCTGGGATCTGATCAGCGTAATTGGGACCAACATATAAGTGATACGGAGTTTGCCTTACGAAGTACATACCACAGCTCCATAAACATGTCACCGTACTATGCGACATTTGGTGTGAATATGGTTCAGCATGCGTCCTCTTATGAGATTTTGAGGAAACTAGGTGGGTTGAGGAACGTAGATGTATACCTGAAAGACATTTCCGATAGGAACCAATTGATCAGGGACAAGGTCTTCCATAATTTGAAGTTGGCACACGAAAGATCCTCACGGGTCTACAACTTGAGGTCGAGCTGTGTGAAATTTTTTAAGGGGCAAGTAGTTTACCGCAGGAACTTTAAACTGAGCAGTAAGATAGATAATTACAATTCGAAGCTGGCACCTACTAGTGTCAGATGCATTGTCCTCGAGGTTTTGGGTAACTCGCTCTATAAATTAGGTGGAATGGATGGAAAGGTCATGGGAATATTCCACGGGAAGGATCTTTTTACTATATAGAGTTTTTTTTTTTTTTTTTTTTTTTTTTTTTTTTTGATTTTTCCTGTGCCTGAATGGTAATAAGCCCGGCTAGAACAGTGGGTCGATGCCACACGTTCCCTAAGGATACCCATGAACTGGAGCTTTTCCTTTTTATGTACGCACACGTTCCATACAGGATCTGCATCGACGGGTGCGAGCCTGTGATGAAACCGGGTATTGGTTTCTAATAGGGGGACTGAATTCAAACCCTGCATTTTAGGAATACAGCTCTGAGGTATTGTTCAGTGGAAATTTATTGGAGAGTACGCTTTAGTGAGAGATAAAGGGAAAGAGAATTTTTTTTTTTTTTTTCCGGTTTTTGGCTTTAACAAGGTGAACAAGCAAAATTTGTGTCTGAGAAATAATACCAAATTTCCCTGAAATCACATTTTTATATCCTAAAAATAACTAAAGAAAGATAAATTATGAACTTGGTTTTATAAAAAACAAAAAGACTTCAAAATTGTTTGTCATAGCTGTGAAAGCTAAAAGGAGATTTCGTTTGCTTAAATAGCAACAAAGAAAAGGAAAACATAATTAAAACTCTGTTCGCAAACAAATGCAATTGTTAATAAAAAAAAAAAAAAAATATTAAAAAAATGGAAACGATGAAAATAGAACAACTTATAAATCTAAGCACATTTTTGTTTTACAAATATAATATATGTGCAAATCTTTGTTAATTAAAAATCACAGAACTAAAAATTACCAAACACAAAAAAAGGGGAACATAAAGCAAAAATAGAAAAACATACAAATATAATAAAAGAATTAAAACATAGACCCTAAGTTTGACCTTAAAAACAAAAACAAACCAAAAATTAATTAACAGGCATAGAACACCTCAAAAAAAAAGAAAAAAAGAAATGAACTAAAAATTCGCAACATAAGACGAAATATAAAGCAAAAAAAAAAAAAAAAAAGTTTACATATAAAGAAGAATCAAAACTCAAGCAAAACGTTTCACCATTGAAACAAGAAAAACAAAAAAAAAAAAAACAAAACAAGTGTAGACGAATGTTGATTATGGATGTGAAGTTCTGACTAAGCCTTCGTCACACGCCTGGAAGTGCCGTTGATGACCAGATGCCTTCCAAATATAAAAAAAACAACAACAAGAAAATACTCAAAATCTCCTTTAAAAATATTTTTTTTTTTCTTCAAATATATTTATTATACTAAATGTTCCTTTAATTTTGAACACTTTGTTTTTTTTTGTAACACAATATAAAAAAAAAAAAAAAACAACACGATAAATATTATTTCTAAAAGAAAAATGTGTTTTATCATTTATTGCATTTTTTTTTATCTAAAATTGTATACCCAAAGATGTAATCCAAGAGAAGTTAAATTAGAATGAGACAAGAATATTGAAGAAAAAGCAAAGTAAACAAAAAAAAAAAAAAAAAAAAAAAAAAAAGAAAAGAGAAGTAACAGTTATTGATAAGTGAGACTTGAATCTAAGATTAAAAGAGAACCAGTTTTTTTTTGTTTCTTTTTATTTAAATTCATTAATGTTTATATCATAGCATAAAGGTAATCGAACTAAGAGAGTAATCATCTATTGAATTGACAAAATTATAGCGCTATAACAGCATAGGTGAGTGATTGTGCTCAGAGAGCAAAGCACTTAGATAATAAGAGAAATTTGTATTTATGTAGTTAAATGAATAATATTATCTAGATCTTTTCCTTTTTTTTTGTATTCTCTTTGAACTTTTTAAAAACGATGTTGTATCTGTATGTACCATATCATTGAATTCTATCTAACATCCAAATAAATTTATAGCATGCGACCAAATTTAATTTTTTATGTTCCTTTTGTTTGAGGGCAACGATATGATCATGTTGAGGTAAATTATCTTCTTATTGTCAAGGGGGGGTGTTGTGGGGACCGAATTGATTGGCTGTGGAGGGTGTAAATAAACCGGACGGACAATGTTATGAACAGGTAAATGGGAAAATGCTTGATAGGGTACTATCTTACAGTAGGGAGCCGAAGATAGTACAAAGGCTGCTTATTTTGGAAATAGCAGAAGGGGAGGGTGGCTCGACTCAAGCGACGGACTGGTTGACTTGACTTAGTTTCGTTATTTTAATGTAAGTATCCGATTTATGTTTTTTTTTTTATTTCTTGACACGCGAAATTTATGCTTATGACTGAGTGTATTTTATGGTGATGAGAACCCACCCACATCCGACGAGCTACCGCTTTGCCACCGTGTCAACCAAGGCCTTTTGAAATACACAAATTCCATAACAGGAAGTCATAACAGAGTAGAGTACGAACTTCATAATAAAAGTTGGGTCCAAGTACCTGGGGCCCTGGGCCGCCCCAGCCCCAAAACCCCTTAAAAAAGGTTTATTTGACGATCATGACAATATGGGACTCAAATGAAAGGTATTCGAGAGTAGATTACGAATATGGTCAGGAAATTGGAATAGGATTTATAATCTATTAATAACGGAAGGGGGCGGAACCTCCATCGTTACCCCAAAAAACACCACCCAAAATCAAAAGTGAACCGATAAGGACAATATGGGTATCAAATGAAAAGTATGCGGGAGAAGATAACGAATATGGCATATGTGCCAAAAATGGGAGCATTAGTCAATCACGAATATACGGCACTCGGTTTGTTTATTCCAAATAGACTGTAAACGACAGAACCGATTATCTCGAAATTTTCGCATATTGTGTATGTTGGTCTGGAAGGAAACATAGGTTATATATTCTTTTTCGGTATCAAAATGGAGACAGACTCTCCTCCTTATGCCAAAAACACAACCCAAAATCAAAAGTGGGCCGATCGGAACAATATAGGTATCAAATGAAAGGAATTAAAGGGTAGAAAACGAATATGGTATTAAAATTTGAGTCAAAGTCTAGGTGGCGTTTTTCAGCCTAAAGATACATCAAATGAGTTATTTGACCCATTATGACAATATGGGACTCAAATGAATGGTATTTGAGAGTAGAAAACG